>NW_010973284.1:123295-181921 GCF_000737465.1 Haliaeetus leucocephalus
GCGGGGACGGGATCGGAGTCGCGGCGGAGGAAAGGGGAGGCGGCCGGTAAAGCGGGTCGGGCCTTCTCCCCCCACACACACCACAAAAACACACGCACCGCCCACCCACCCCCCCCCCGCCGACCGGGGGCTGCCGCGGGACCGGACTGCGGCAGCGGGAAGCGCGAGTGTTGTCGGAAAAATCGGCAGGCTTTCTTCACCCCCTTTACTATTTTTTTAAACCTTTAACTTCTTTCTAAACTTTTTTCACCCCCTATTTTGAACCTTTTTCCTTTCTTCTAATTTCACCCCCTTTTTTAAACCTTTTCTTCTAAATCACAGTGGCTGTCTCCTCTGGCAAAAGTCATCCCTCCCTCCCCGGGGCGGCGCGGGCTCCCGCCAAGCAACGAGAAAATGTCTGTCGTGCCACGGGGGTGGAAAATTAAATAAATGAAAGGAACGCCCGCGAAGCCTAACCCCCTCGATGGCGCGCAACCGACAGCTGTCCTCCCGGCAAGAGCGGCACCGAGAACATCGCGCGCTGAGACCCCCCCGGGAGAAACGTCCCCTTGGCGGGACGAAGCGCTGGGTTAGGAACAAAGCCACTTTTGGGGCGATGCAGAGAAATCCCTTTCCATAACCTCTGCTGATAACCCGCCTCGGCCCTGGAAACGCACGCCAACCCCTGCACCCCCCGATACGTAGCGGCATCTTCCTCAATCCCTCGTCTTCCTCACACCTTACGCCTTCCCTCCTCCTCGCGCGCCTCGTTAGGAACGCGCCGGAAGCCTTGCGTGCACAGGGGGTTTATTAGGAAAACGCGTACAGGGGAATAAAATTCGCCAAATGAAAGCGGGAATCCTTTTATTTTGCACCCGGCAGTGGTTCCTGCCCAGCAAGCAGCGAGCCCAAAAAGCCAAATACTAGGAATGTACAAAATACATACCCTCTCGATTTTCTCTTCATTGATTAACACTTTATGTCAACACCCTGCAAATGTATAGGATTTTTAAAGAACTCCAACTTGTAGTGACTAGACGGCTTCGATACCTGCTTCACTAGTTAATTTTTTTAAGAGTCCTACCCGAGTCGCTCGTGTCCCCTAGCAGTAAATTCCATGAGTTAACAATTCATCCAAGAATTAATACAGCGACATAGTATTTACTATAATCACATACTGTTTTCTTGAAATGCGGTTTCTATCCGCTTTAGCAGTTGATTTTTTGACTTCTCCCAGGCACTGGGTGCCAGGAGCAATTCCCCATCCCGTTTTGTCGAGAGCGGGAGCTGGGTCGGACCCAAACCCCTTCTCCTGCGGGAGAGGGCTGCGGCCGGGCAGCCTCCGCTGGCATCTCTCGGGGTCAGGTTTTACCTGCCACTGTTCTTGTAAGGGACGTCAGCAAAACTCTCCTTCATTTGGTTTTAATAAATGAAATTTAATTCTTACTACGCAAAAGTCGTATCACTTTATCCTTGGCTTTTGTTCATTGAGGTGATTTATGGGTCTGACTTTTTTTTTTTTTTTCAGTTTTCCTGACGAAGACTTCTGGTTTAGCAAAAGCAATCTAAACCAAAACGACACCTCTCAAAGCTGCCATAACCGGTATCTTGTATTTTTGTCACTAAAGTAGCATTTGCTACCTGAAAGACAAGGAATTTTCCTTCCATCGTGCTGAAGCTCTTGGTCTTCTGTTGGAGTATTTTCCTTGGGCCCACGAGAGAGAGAAGCAAAACTGAGCCAAATTCGCTCTTAGCACTAGTCATTTTCGTATTACATTTTATGGTTTTTTTATTAGATTCACTAGTGTAGGACTCAAAGGTTTTAAATTATAGTGAAAAGCCGCGTGGTTTTCAAATATCTTGGCTAAACTACCCTTTTTTTTTTTTATTTCATTTCTGTCCTTAGCTGCATGCTTGAAAAGAAAACTCCATCTCTGTAAACTTTCTTACGTAAAAAATTATCAAATCAAGGTCACAGCTGGAGCTAAGTCAGTAGCTAGCTGCATGAGCAACACCACTGAATTTTCAGCTATCCAAGTCGTCCAATTCATGCACCCGATCATGAAATCACAAGGTTAATGCTACAAATAGTCTTTTTTTTTTTTTTTTACAAACTAACCTCAGGAAATGAATGAAGCAATTGTCCTTCTGGTTCCAAAGCCCCAGGATCCTGCTCATGGCAAGGGAACCGACTGAACAGGTTTAACATTTTCGTGTACAACCTAAACTCATTTACTCTAAAGCCCTCGAGGCAAACCCGGACTCCTCCTGGAGTTCCCATATGCTTCGTGCCTACACGGCTGCCTCCCCAGATGAGCTAGCCAGCTTCCAGCAGCAGTTAGCAACCCTTCCTTCCACGCCGCAGCCTCATTGCCTCCCCTGTTTTCGGAGGAGCTGGTCCGTGATGTGGAAAGCAGACCCGATGCAGAATTGCAACTGAGGTAACCACCAGTCGTGTCATTTCTAAATTGGTTGTATACACGCTCACTTTCACACGTCAAAATATTTAAAGAAAAATAGGAAACGACTCCCTCCAAAATGCCCTGGGGAAAAAAAGAATAGGGTATCTAAAAAAAACCCCCAAATTCAGATTCTATGATCTTTGGAGTCACAGGACAGCAGTCAAAACTGCCAATTCAGACAACTTGATGTTTATCGCCCTCTCAAATTGGGCTGGTCTTTCCCACACTTAGATGGTCAGGCTGACACAGCTGTGGATTAAATCTGTCTCCTTTGGCTTTGGAATAAGCCTTGGAGAAGAGGAGGATTGCCCTTCTGTGGTGCTGTAGGGTTGTGGCATCCCCAGACGTGGAGCGTACACGTGCTGCAGGCTGGAGAAGGGAAGGACCAGTAAGATGCAAAGAAGAGAGGAGATGACATCTCTGCTGTGCTAACAGCCTTCGGGCATAAATAATGCAGCCATTAAGATTTGCAAAAATGAAGCCACACTATAAATATGTCCCTTTTTTTTAGAGAGCGAGAAAAGAATGAATCTGGAATTCAAGCGCTGGAGTACGGGAAGAAGAGGAACATATGTCAGATATAAATCCCAGCACCATGGTGGGAGTAAACATGCTTTGACAGCAGCGTACGCAGATGCCGAATAGGTCAGTATATGGCAACGCTGGGAAACAGAACAAGCGAGACAATTCCAGCGTAGCTGGTACGTGTGACGGCACCAAAGAAAAGTACTATTTCTGTAGCATATGATTCAACATGGTTTACTAATTGCGTATATCCCTCTGTAGAGATCATGACGTTATTGATATATCTTCTGAAGTTCATTTACAGATAAATATTTAATTTATTCCTAGCAAATCAGGAGCACCACATGTTGAAAAAGCATGGTCTGACCTTTGGAAAATCTCCCTGAAAGGGGCACTTCTTTTATGATACTAATCTTCATGCCTGCAAGCAATACAACATAGGGTCCAAAAATTTATAAGGCAGACAGAATAATTGTTTGGCAGCCTCATACTTTCTGCCTGATCCTCTCTCCCAGTCCGTAGCCCTTTCGCTAACTGGTTGTGTGCAAACCATGCACCCAGTAACCCCCGTAAAGGCACAGTGATACTCAGTCACTCACTAAGAAAGAAACTGAGAATCTCTTTGTGGCTCTCATTTCTAACCTCATGGGAAAGACTAAATTTAATCTTTTGGTATAAATCCAGATTAAAAATAGAGAAAAAGGAAGTTTGCACGGCGCTACTACTTTTTGCTTTGCTGCAGTCTTCCTCTTGTGTCTCCCAGTTTATGTGCTTTGGTTTGACTTTCTCATCTGACTCCTTTTCTGTTTGCCTTCATTTTGGTTGTGGTCATCAGTAAGCTGAAGTACACAGGCTAAGCCTGAAGGGCTTAATTTCCCCACGCTGATTTTCATGTTTAGTTTCCCATCCCTCTCATTACATTCTTAAATGGTTTCTCTGGAAGTTACAACTCTGTGTTAGTTTTGGCTACAGTTCTTACTTTCTCATTAAGTTTGATCTTTGCTCACTCTTGAGAGTTACGTGTTGAACATACTGATGAGTTAGGTCTAAGCCAAGGGTAGCATCTCTTATTCTTCGATTTAGCACAGAATATTTCAAATAGCAATTGATTAATGCATCTGGAAACTGCTTCTCTAAACTTTGTTTCCTTGTATGCAGGTGACAAACTGTGTTATACGTGGGAAATAACTGTTCCTTGAACATTCTTCATTAATTCCTGATTGGGAGAGCATTTTTGTAAACCTGTTCTTAAGTCTGTATTCCTTATATGTGCCCCTTTTCGCAGGTATCACATAGTAGGGCCTATAAGACTCTAAACTCCAAGTTTTATCTCATAGCCAGTGCAACATCTGCCCACTTAATCAGTCATTCCCCTATAGATTACAACCAGTAATGAAAATGGAAAAAATGCCTTGGTCTCCTCCCTCCCCAGCCCGGGTCTGTAAATGTGCCTATGAGAGCGTTCTTTCCATAGCACCATCATCGCCAGATAATATTTTTAATGAAAGCCATCACGTGTGTGGTGTGGGATTTCAAAGTGAGCATTGTGCCCAGCTGTACAGCTCAGCACTGAAAAAGCCCGATGCTAGCAGCACAGCTATATCACAGCATTATTGGTGCCGTCTCCTTTCAGGTCAGCTAATTTTATACTGAATTCTAATTAAAAGATGATGTAAGGAAGAAAACAAACTCATAGGCTTCAAACTATCATCACTGCAGGGCTGAAATTTTAAGCAAGTCCTAAAGAGGGGGAGAGGCAGAGGCATCCCTGCCATGGGGAAGAGACAGCCACAGGATGGGGTGGGATGGGCGCTGGAAGGCGACGGAAGGGCCCGAGGATCTTCGTTTGCTGCTCCTGCTGGCCCCAGAGAGACAAAATGGGAAACAAAGCCAGAAACTCCTCCCTGCAGAGCTTTCTGGTACTCCGGCATTTTCTCACCCTTTGCTAGAAAGAGTTATTTGGGGTCTGGGCACAAGGGTGTCTCAGCACATCCCGTTTCTCCTGAAACGAAACCACTCTGGGGGCATGACGTTACAACAGACGTTCATGATATAGGAAGAATAATAGACACAACTTATCACAGTGTAGAAGAGAGAGCGATGACTAGACAGTGTAGGAAAGCTGCAGTCAAACAGTTGGAGATTCATATAACCATAAAAGCGGATGGCATGGCTTTCTTTGTAACCAGTTGTCCAGCAGGCCATGGCAATTTATAAGTCATGACCTTTATATAATCACATCATTACCTGTAAGAGAACCAGCCTGTTCAGACGTTAATGGTTCACTAGCCACAGTAGATGTTGGAGTATTCATCCTGTTCTTGCCGTACCACACCTGAGCATTACCAAGGTAATGCTGCGCTTTCCCGTACGGACTGATTCTGGGCAGCAGGCAAGTGTGCTGGAACCTCTTCCCGAAATCATGGTCCTGTAGGCTCATCCTAGCTCTAGGCTGATGAGCTTTCCTTACTCCAGCAACCTGGTGCCTTCAGCATGTCTCCTTTGCCCATACGGTACCTGGGATAACCTCATTTAGCAGCACGGCACCCAGTTCAGGGGTGAACTCCGTTAAGGAGTGACATGGTTCACCGGGTGGTAATCCTGGCCGATTGTGAATGAGAGGCAAACTGCATCTGAAACGTGTTTAAGGAATTCTTTGAATACCCATGGTTCTCTCCTGAATCAACACCATATGAATTAAGGGTTTTTCATGCTTATGGATAAAAGGACATGCCCATGCTGTGAAACAAAGGACACAAATTTCTAATTCACGTTTCTGTATTATATTTTAGCTACACACAGCTAACGGAAAGAGCAAACATGATTAGGAAGATACAATTTGTGAGATTATTGCTAAAATCAAAACACTGCGTTACTTGCACTTTTTCTATAGTTTTAGGATAATCTGAAAAATGTTTCTAAAGATAGCATCGCATGCCTTCTCTTTTATTTTTTTAAACTTGTTTTCAATTTCAATATCATCTTGCAGCCGCAGTACCTTGCATTGGGGTGAGCGCACATTTGCCTCAGCAGCAGATGCCAGATTAGACCCATAGGAACCTCCACAAGGCTAGAATAGCTATTGACATCATGCATCTTGGGTGTCAAAGAGTACAGAATTGGACCTCTCACTACATTCAGCATCAAACTTCTTACAGACTACATGAAAAATGCTGCTACCTTAGTTATGAGAATCACTGGCTTTTTACAGTATGCTTCCACCCCTGGAGCTGCCAGACTCTAGCAAAGACTCACTGATTATATGCAAGCCATAGTTTTTCAGAGACTTATAATTTGGCTAAATTTGGCTGGATTTTCATAGGTGTATCAAAGGGCACACTCTTGGCCAGTGTGGAAAAACTTAAACAACCCTAGCTTTTCTCTTTTCTCAACAAACCAACTTTGTTTATGGTTTTCTATAGCCTCATTCATAGAAATGGCTGAACCCATCAGCATTAATATCTTGGAGTCTAAAGCAAAAAATAGCTAGGAGCTTTCCAGCACAAAAAAACCCCAACAAACCAAACCTGAAAACCTGGATCTTATCGTTGAGAAATGGCAGGCAGCCTTGGGAACAGGCACTGCTACCGGCAATATTTGTAATAATTCTGGTACTCTAATCTCTTTATCTTCCTTCTGCATCTCTTCTTTTATCTTCACGTTGATGCCATGGAATTCATGGCACCAAAATGTTTTGGGGTTGGTTTTTTTTTTTTTCTTTTCCTTTGGCTTCGTTTTCAAAATTAAAATAGCCTCATTTTTATTATTTTAAAAAAGCAAAAGTGCTGGTGTACCTTCCACGCACTCCTGGACTCCCGTCTTGCGACGAGGTGCAGTTACCCGTTCTCTTGGCTGGGGGACCACGTCTTGCCACGGGATTGAACACAAACACAGCAGCGAGCACTTCGTGGTTGTTCCCTGACTTGCAACGAACCTGGCGTATAATGGGAGGGGTGCCAGTTTTTCAGTGATGCGAACGGTGATTTTTAAGGGCATAAGAGGGTGATCTCCCATGGGACCAAAAGGGTGTCACTTTGCCACGGCGAGATCAGTTGGGCGAAGTATTTGCAGTGGTGACAGGGAGAACGTGAGAGACACCCGTCTCTCTCCTGCCTCTTGGGAAACAGTATATATCTCAGCTGTCCCTGTCACGGGGAATCCTTGAGGTCCCTAATCCGAATCTCCTTCTAAATGCTGAGCAGACACTTTAAACGTGGTATTGCACTGCTATTAATATCACCGTCACCTAGGGCTTGGTCGTATGCGAGGCAAGGCTTGTAGGGTGAAGTAATAACTTCTGCTAGATCTCCTGATATGGTTTGTGGAGCGCTTTGTAAACAGGCTGACGAGATCTTTGTCTCCAAGAACATGCTCTCTAATTCGGGAAAGGATGCAGCGTGCTCCGGGGAGCGGAGCGGTGTGCCCCAAGAGCCGCTTGCTGACACGACGGTCCCTACGCACGTGAAATTTAAAACTCTCAACTCCGGCGCGTAAACAAAGCTGAGAAGAGTTGTAAGCAAGCCCGAGGAGAGCGGCGCAGTGAGAGCGTGCTGTCTAACAGGTTTCACCAGCCCATCTGGATGAGGGATGTGGGCAGTCATGGAGGAGGTCGCCGAGGAGTGTTTTGGGATTGCGTGTTCAGCGGGACACAGGTGTCTCTTGCTCCATCTCTCGCTGTTCTGGGAAGTCCTTTCTGAACCTACGGCAGGGTGGAACTCCACTCACCACGCTGGGTGATAATCATCTCCGTGGTGCGTCATCACCTTCTCAGGAGACGGCCCAATGGCGTCCATCTCAGCCAACAGCTTTGTCTACTTGCATACGTCCCTCGGCAGCCGAGTTTCCAAGCCTGGGCACCAGGCTCTGCTCCTCTCTTCTGTATTTTACATTCAACAGCCATTGATTAAAATATAATCCCAAGAACGAAGGCCAAAATCCAGGGCTCTTTCCTGCCTAATGAACACCCTCCTCCGTGCCTGGAGTCATACCCTCCCCGTCCTCCTCCTCTGCCCCAGCACATCTGGAATTCTTTAGCCTTTAGCAGCCGGGCTGCAACGGGATCCTCACCATAGCCTGTGCTCCGGGAACACCTTGAGCTGGTTACGGTCTCTGAAATTAGGCAGTCAATAAGTGGAATTTTCTTTTATTACATTTTTAGGAATACCTAATGTGCACCTAAATAAATGCTTAAATGACAGCATCTGCAGGTAGTTATGTTTTCAGTGTATCCAGCTCAGTGGTTTGGAATTTGGCCACTCATTAGGACCTACAGAAGTAAGGAAATGCGTATGCTAATAGCCAAAAAATACTGATTTGAACATTGCTATCTTGCGAGATATGAATGAAAAAGTAGAACTTGCCGCCTTCTGGGGAATGCTATCAGAGTGAATCAGTCTCAGACCGTAAACAAATACCACAATTAAGAAATTCAATATATGCCTTTTTTTTTTGTCATTATTCTTTCAGAGTACATTGCTACCTTTTGTTTTGTTACAGCTTTTACTACATTTCTATGATCTACCCCTTTTCTTTAAACCCCTCCAAAAAGTATCCCCTGTAATCTCATTGCACCACTGTGGCTATATACAACATCTACTTTTCTTAGCAGAATTTATTCCTGCAAAATCTTAGTCTTGTGTTGTCACTGCAAATCACAGATATCCTGTGGACAGGACTGTAAACTCTGCAGAGTCAGGATCACATTTAAGCATAGTAAGCAATTTTGCTACCAGTAACAGTGAGAGAAATACAAGTCTGCCAATAGAAAGGCTGGAATGCACGTGAATCAATAATTTTTGTTATGTTACAAGATTAAAAAATAAATAAATTCTTAGAGAGAGATATTTTCCAGTTCAATGGAAAATAGCAGATAATGACACGCTCACTTTAGACTTTAACATTTTTTGACTGATCAACTAAATAAGTATGCCTGGACTGAAAAAAATAAAGAAGCCATCAAAGAGAGCGGTTTTTAAGTCTGCATTTGGAATATAATTGTATATTCTAAACTACTTAGTCCACCTGTTAATTAAACAGCTCATTTGTCGGCTAGTTAAGTAACAGTCAAAACGTGTGCCTCTGGTATGAATCCAGAGGATCCAGTCGCTTACTTGCTCTTAAAAGCTTTTTCTTGGAAAAAACAGTAAATGTCACTGTCAACTTTGATGACAGATCGTACCCTACAGACACATCCTCCAAAATATGACTCGTGATTAGATGAGGCATTGTTTTAAGTACCGCAGCTAACGAAGAAGAAGAGAGAAGAATGATGTCTGCATATCTGATTAACATTATGTGTTACTCCATGCCTCCACAGTTTTTTTTGGCTTGCTCTTTGTCCATTGCTATTTTGTCTTCGTTATAGCAAGTACCAACAGAAAACTCTGATCCTGCAAGTAGTTTACTATATTTAGGGTACACAGATACTCATCTGAAATTCTCTTCTAACCTAAAGTTAGACACATACATAAGTCATTATAGGTTTGAAGCCGCAGTTACTTTATTAAAGATAGGCTTTTAAAAGAAACTATATAGGAATAGATTGAAATTTTGTACAATCTGTGAGGACTAAAACCTCAGACTAGAGATCATAAACTCTGTAGTTGCTTTTTTCTTATACTATTTGAGATTTGCTGAAGACATCCCTTTGAAGGTTGAAACGGGTATTCTATTTTTTAAACGGCAAGCCAAGAGGGCAAGAAGTGAAATATTCTCAGCCACACTACTTCTCTGGTGTTAGTGATGTAGAATTCTAGTTTCATGGGAACCAGAAGTGCTGGATAGGATAAATTTTACAAACTGGGAAGAAAGAACATTTCTGTCTTTGAAGTTCAGGGATGTTCTGTTAAGCAACATGGATCTGCAAATCAGATATTTCTTTTCTTTCCTAAATCCTTCCTCTGCTCACCCTTTTAATTTGATTATTGACATCACAATCAGAATGCAATTTGGTAAATATTTCCAGAATTTCCAAGCTGTACAACACATATAGTCTAGACTTAATTAAAGAAACAAAGCGTGAAAAATCCCAGCTGGTTTTCTTTTTCTTCTTCCATCAACAGGATTACAATACTTATCAGTTTGGCTCTGCCTTCTGATTCTTATCACAGATTTCAGCTCCTCCACCTAATGAACAGCTGAGATCTGGTAAAGAAACAGACCTTTATTTTCCAGTTATTCATGCCCTTAATCGTGAAGGTTGAATCTAACACATATGAAACAGCTCTTGTTCGGCGATTGCATTTAAATGTCACAGGGCATTATTTGCAGTCCTTCTCAGGAGTGAAGACAAAAGTAGGGTCAGAGGGTAGACAAGAACAATAACAACATTTTAAAAGGTTCATTTAGTGGATTGGCTGGTGACATAGGGTAATCATAGCTTGGCTTTGCTTATAATTTCTCCCTACGCTGGCAGATTTTGGAAGTGCGGTCAAGAGAGCATGTTCACTCTGGAGGTGTTTGAAGGCCCTGGAGGACATCCTATTCAAGAAGAAGATGGGAGTTCACCATTAAAGACCAAAAACCTAGTAAAAAACACAAAGGCCCTCCATGCTGTTAAGGAGAAACCCAAACATTTGTAATGAATCCTTTCTTAATATGTGACTGAACTCGCCTAAAGCTTTCCATGTCTTCATCGCAGCAGGAGGAAGTCCAAAGGAATGTGGTACAACGATAGCTATGTACTAATGAGATCACAACTCCACAGGAAATATTACAGTGATTTGGCTAGCGTGTACAGGCACCGTTAGCCCTCCCGGCAAGGAACCCGTATGTATACATAGGCTCAGTGTGGCCAGCAATCAGGAGAGCATCCTCTTTAATGCAAGTGGCAAGACTCTGCATTTTGCAGTCCAGAGGGTCCATTTTGTAGATGTTGAGTTGCCTTATGGCAGCCGGGAAGTCTAGATCAGTTGTGGGTTTGTCTCAATCCCCGCTTGAAAAACTACTTTATTTCATGCTGTGAATGTTTGATGAATGCTAAATAATGCAGCACTCTCCATGCATTGATGGAGATGATCTTTACCCTAATCAAAATGAAATGCCTAACGCATGTGATTGCTTTAGTATGAGTCATTACAGAGTGGGCAGTTTCCAGGTGCCTACCTCTACCTACTAACAAATTAATAGGAAATGAGTGTTACTGCCTTGTGAAAATTGGTGGGGACTTTCCACAAAGCCTCTTGCAAATTCACTGCTAATGATTCATCAAAGATAGAGGAATACTCATCATTTATAGAATGCTTCTGGTACCCTTATAGGTTAATCATCCACTCAACAACACTGCACAGCCACTGTATATATTCTGCAGAATGTGTTCGTACCTGACCGTCTTATTGGAAATGTCTGTATATTTCAAATGAGAGAAAAGTAGAATAATCCATTAGTTGTGCTGGATATATACAGCTTGTTGGACTCAAGTTGTTGCAAGCAGTCTGCATTCTTTTGATCATCTTATCACCAATGGCTCTTTAAAATATGATAGACATCTGCAGCCATACCTCCTGCTGTTATAAACAAGGCAGAGACAAATGGCTTGCAAAGAAAATGGCCTTTTTTAACAGCAGCAATGAAAAGATCTCCCAGCAGAGCCTTTAGTTTCTTTCCACTGTGAATGACAAATTAAGATGGGGCCATGGATACAACAGCCTCAGATACATCAGAGCAAAGCCACAGATAACAGTCCATCTTTTAGCTGGCACTTGTTTGGGTCTGAGTCTATAAAGGCATTAATTCTTTCACTTCTCTTATGTATTATTTAGCAATTAAGCAAATTTAAATTGTGTTTCTCGTACAGGAGGAGTATCTATTAAAATAGAACATCGAGTCAAAGCTGCTCAGATATCAGCACTAAAATATTTTCCTTAACTACAAACAGACCCAAATTAATCCAGGTTAAAAAAGCACTTCTATGGAAGAAAATTTTAGCTTGTACAAAGTAAATATATTTTTGATAATTATACCAAAAAAGGAGGGTTTAAATGCATCTTCACCTAGTGTAACTAGCTCTGTATTAAGGATTTGCCACAGTGATATCAAATTTATTTTAAACTGTCCAAATTATGCCAGTGCAAACTCATTAATATTCATACATATCAAGAGTCAAACCGGGTTCTTCCTGCTTGCACATCATTAATCTCAAAAAACCCCTCACAAGCCTGTGGACCAGATTAACTACTCAAAGGTACCTTTGCACTCACTTTGAAATTGTAGTTAATTACCCCAGTATTATGATTTGCTTGAATTAGTTTTGACTTATTACTCAAATTAGTTTGAACGTATCAGTAGAGCAGGTTCTCTCTTTTTTTTTGTTGGAGATACTAGAATAATCTGCTTACTTTTCAGTTCTCTTTTGGATTGTCCATATAAAATAAATATTAAAAAAATAACAGAAAATAGAAGTGTTGAGAGCAAATCCAGCATAATCTGTTAAATTAAGCAACCGTGGTTATACGGGACCTTTGCCTGGCATTCGGATCTGCTGAGAAATGACAATAAGACAGTACCATCAGCACCCTGAATACTCTTCATCAGCAGGAGTAGCTTTCATTTGTTCCTATACGCAAGCTATCCCTAGCTTTGCCTCAGAAGACTAACATATGCAGAGAAGACATTGGAAATACTGAGAACGTGCATAGAAACACTCAAAAGGGTCTTCAGAAATTTTTTTTCTAGCCATTGAAGATGAGAAATTGGAGCAAATAATAAAAATAACTTTTGGTCTAAAGTAGACGGCGTTGGGAGACAGAGGTGTATCTGCACAATTAAATGCTGTCCTGACTTGCTAAGCAGAAACAATTTAGATATTTAAAATGTACTTTTTGGCACACGCAGTGGTATGCAACTGCAGGAGTCAACCTGGAAGAGAGGTTGGCTGTACATGCAAACAGACGATTCCCTTAAAAGCAATGCGTAACAAAAGTATGTACCAAAATTTGTATTAAAGTGATGGTCTCAGTCCAGCCCTCCCGAGTGGCTGCAGAGGTTTAGGGGATGGGAATTTGTCCCCCTGATGTCGAAGAGGCACTTTATATAACTGGGATGACAGACAACAGGATATCACATCCGTCTGGTTCTGCTTTTAATGTTGAAATAAGAGTTTGTAGAAGGAATAGACACAACAGGGCAGGTGGAAACATGCCAGCCTCGGTCAAGGAGGATATTGTGTCTGAAGAAGGAAAGAATGTGATACAATATATAGTTTGGCAAGAAGCGCAGAAATTGTTTGGATTGAAATAAAAGATAAAAAGACCAAAGAAGGAAGATAGGAAACTATTGTAGCCCATCTGGAGCAAATAAAAAAGCAGCCTGGAACATCGATGCAGATAAAGACCCCATGGAAAAGCCTCATGTTGGCAAAATTCTCCTGCCTGGGATGTGGCGAGGAGAGCCGGGATGCTGCATGATGCAGGGTGGGAGCGGGCACAGGGCTCTTTCACCTGTGGGGTTTCAGTTATTTCACTTTTTTTAAAGCTTTTGGCCCTGCAGCCAATGTTTCTCCTGCTTTATGCAGCTCTAAAGGCCATCAGCCTGGAGGACATCGGTCCACGCACCTCCTGCCTACCCTGCAGGTCCCTGCCATGGCCACCCCACCATGAGCCATGGCTGCAGAGCTCTTCTCAGTGATCCAGGTCCAACGTAAAACAACCCATCCGAGTTAAACTTAAACGGCTGGGGAAATAAAAAAGTGATTTAAACCCTGATCGGTTCCCCAAGATGGTTCAGAGGAGATGGAAAAGGGAAAGAGCAGCCAGGGATGGAGGTGGTGGGACCACCTTTCTGACGGATGATGCTCATTTAAACTAAAAATACAATATTAGAGGGGCGAGCGGCTTTGCCAGCCGAGCAGGGGGGTGAGGAGCTTGCGGGGATCGCTTGCCCTGCTCCCTCCTGGACATCTGGAGGCAATATGGTAGGGGAGGTCAGCAGCTCTGACACCGGGGCGAAAATGAATTTTCAAAGACATTAGTAAAGACACAACATTTGAAGGTATGTAGCACAGAAGTTGCTATAATTTAATTAAAATGAAGACCGCGTTTTGAGCTTTGGCAGCTTCAAAGCCCCCCCCGCCCTGGGAGCCACCGCAGTGCTGGGGCATCCTACTGACCACCACGATGGGGTCAGGCTGGCCGAGCCTCCGCCGCAGCAGGTACCAGAGGTTTCCACATGTTTCTGGCTCATCTGGTTTGACTGGAGTAGACTGGTTAGGAATATTTTGGCATCTCGGAGCAAACAGAGCCGTGGGACCAAGCAAGTCAAAGGCCACGAGCTGAGCAGGGATTAGGGATGGGGATGGACTTGGGGCTCCCAAGCCGACGGCAACAGGCAATCCTACCCGTCTGCTACACACTGCCTCTGCAAAAAAGGCACTGAACCAGAGCTTGGGAGTATACCGAATTATACAGGCAGTCAGGAAGAAGGAGGAGGAGGGAAGCTACAGGCAGCTGGCAGAGGTGACTCTGCCTGGAAGAAGAGGAGCGGGGTTGTGCTGGCCCTGGGGACCCTGCGAGCAGCCAGCCTGGCCTTCCCGGGGCCATCCCGTGGGAGCACGCAGGGGCTGCGGTGCTGAGCCGTGGTGCTGAGCCCGCAGTTCTGCCCAGGGGCTGAGCCAGGCTTCAAAGAAATCCAGGGGAGAGGATGTGCTCTGCCTCGCTCCTCGCTGCAGATGGCTGCAGGGAAACCCTGCGTGACAGCTAGAACAAGGGACGATTGCAAAATGCCTTGGAATTTTCTTTTTTTTTTTTTTTAGTTTCTGTGATTTATTCTTAATGTCATTTCTGATCTTGTAATCAAGGCTTTAACCCTTTGCTCCACTGGAATAAATTAGCTATTTTTATTTTTTTAAAAGTGGCTTGGCGTTTGAAGCAAACTCATCGAGATCTAACAAATCCAGGATGCTTTTACTTCCCTGGATGAAAACAATCTAGCTCAATCAACCCCCCTAAACCTGATACACATACACTATGGGTTTTCTATAAAACAAGGCTGTCTTGGATACGCTTCCCAGGCTGAAAGGTAGAGTTTGGGCTGGGCGAGTGGCAGCATCCATAGCAAGAACCTGCCACTGGGCTCTCTGCAGTGCTCGCTGCAACCACTGTCCACAGAACCAGCTATCTGGGTTTTGTTGACCCAGATAAGGTTTCATGACTCCCCGAAGTCATCCTTGTAATCACAGAATCATAGAATCATTATAGGTTGGAAAAGACCTTTAAGATCATGGAGTCCAACCATTAACCTAGCACTGCCAAGCCCACCACTAACCCATGTCCTTAAGCACCACATCTACACGTCTTTTAAATACGTCCAGGGATGGTGACTCAACCACTTCCCTGGGCAGCCTGTTCCAATGCTTGATAGCCCTTTCGGTGAAGAAATTTTTCTTAATATCCAATCTAAACCACTCCTGGTGCAACTTGAGACCATTATTTCCTCTAGTCCTATCGCTTGCTACTTGCTACGATGGAAATAAATTGAATACTGCTTGGAGAAGTGTTGCTATAGGACAGTGCATGTAACCATCCCTGTCAGAGCTCTGGACACAGATGCGACCACATGAAGACAGCAAAGCTGCAGGCGTGCTTCATGGGGGGGCATAATGCCAGGGCCCCTCCAAAAAAGCCTAGAAGTTTCTAAAACATCATGAGCAGGTGCTGTAAGTGCATTGAAAATACTCAGCTCTAACTTGCACGAGGTCAACAGATAAAAGTAGGAAGAGCATCCGGAAGGTGACACCCAAGGAAAGGAGCAGGAGCAGAAGAGAAGAGCTATTTGTGTTCGGGAACAACGCTGGCACAAAGAACATATGGGCAAAACCTGACCAAAGACATTTGGGCAGGAGGTCAGACCATCTCTAGCCACCAGCACATGGTATTTTGGAACATCGACCCAAAAGGAAGACGACTGGGAGAAAACCCCGCTCGCTCGGCGCAGAACAGCAGCTGGATGATGTTGTGCCTTACAAAACCAGGGGCTTGGCCGCTCTGAGCCTCCCGGTCCCCCGTTCCTGTGTTTCTATGGTCCAAGCAACAAATCGCAGGACAAATAAAAAATTACACACCGCCACAAGGCAACCGCAGCGCAGAGCTGGTATGTGGGGGTGTGGGGTACTGCGGGGAAGTCAAATCAAAGCCTGTGTGTGGAGGGAAACCAAATGCTGGGGCAGAGCAGTGGTTGGGGTGGGTTTTGGTACAGTTTATGATTATGGGTGAGGCATACGGATTTTATTTCTGTTTTGTTTTCGCTATGTTTGGTGTTCTATATTTCAGACCGTCTTATTACAGAGAGCTACAAACTGCTTATTTGGGGTTTTGTAAGCTGGGGCAACACCTTCTTTAAGAAGTGTCTTTGAAAAGCAAAGTCAATCCGTATTAGTATGGCAAAGGGCCTGAAGCTGAATTGGGCATCATGAACCATAGAATCATTTCGGCTGGAAAAGACCTTTAAGATCATGGAGTCCAACTGTAAACCTAACGCTGCCAAGTCCACCACTAAACCATGTCCCTAAGTGCCACATGCTCCATGATATTCAGGGTCGTTCTAATGCAACGAGGAAAGGTCTGGTGGAGGTTTCCGAACTGGAGCTCAGCAAAAGCAGCTGTCCCGGCAGCGGGGACCGTCCCCGGGCTCTCAGGCACCCGTCGAGCTCACCTCTCTCAGCTATGCAGTGGGATGAGCGGAGTCAGCTCTTCTGTGCAAAGCACTGTAAAAACAACAGTTTTCCTTATGAAAGCAAGCTGAAGCTGTGAGCCCTCCTCTGGGGTTGGGAGATGCCACACTGCCGTCTCTTTAGTTTCATCTTTTGGTTGGGGGGAAAAAAAAATAGCGTGGCAAATATGACTTTGAAGATGTCACGAAGCCACACTCCAGAGACCACCTGATAAATCACAACAGGGGTAATCCCATGCAGCCCTCATAAACTCCATCTTCAGGAATTTACATTTCCCATCGTGTTAGACACTCTGCTCCATTCCCTTCCCCGAGCTGCCGTTTCGCCGGCTGGCAGCAGCAGTCGCGCGCCAGCCAAAATGTGGCTCTGTTCCAGCGCCGGGGGAAGTTTGCTGCTGCTTTATCCCTTCATCTACCTATCTGACAGGTGTGTGTCACATGTAATTAGCTAATGTTTTAAAAATACTTTAAGATCTTCAGGAGAGAGCTGCCATAAAAGTACAAAATGTTATTACTAACTGGCAGAAAGCTTGCAATTCCCATCTCATGGGAATTCATTATAAATAATGAGCAAAAAGTCCACCTTTATCAGATACAAATATCAAACACAAATACACTCCTCCTTTCTCTGCCAGGGACGCAAACCACCCTTGCAACGCATGTTGCGGCGGCTTGTGTCAGGGCGAAGCAAAGGTACGGCAACGGTAGATCAAACTGGTTGGATTGTTGAGGTTCTCTGTGTAAGATGGAGGCCAACGATGTGGTGAGTTCAGAGGTGAGAAAGGCTCAGGAATCATCCTGCAGGGTGCCTGGGGAGAACTGTATTTGCGCAATAGCAGCTGCCTTGCTATGGAAAAGATGTTGAGAGGTGCGTTTCCATCATTTGGGTGTAAGAGAAGATAAAGCATCCATGCTGCAAACTGCATTCGGTTTCCCAGCTGCTTTTGAGCTCTCCCGGGGCAGGCGAGGATGGGGGTGTGGGCAGCATGTTCTGGCCTGTCCTGAGGACTCGCTTCTTCGTTTACGCTAAATCCCCTTTTGTTCAATGCCAAAGGTGGGACAAGTTGTTGTTTATTTTAAATCATCTATCTCCATTCAGAGGAATGCAGCTTCAAAACCAGGGAGGTGAAAACTTTCACTGCCTGGTGAAGTGTTTCCCTGTGTTTAACTGGGTCCCTGCAGAAGAAGTCTTCAGCTTCTTGATGCTTGACTGCACGTGGAAGGGAAGATCCGGACCCGACTTCCCAACCTCCAGCTGCTCCAGCCCTGCCGAGGTACCACACCGACGAGGAAAGACTCAAGCTGCAATGCTCAAATGGGTCTTGCCATAGTTTATAGCCGAGTGTTCCATGCTACAGCGCGTTTGCCTTTCCCAAACCATCAGCTCGAGAAGCTGTCCAGCCAGGCCACTTGTTATCCTAACTCTCCGTTAAGAGGAACAGACAAATTTCACATGTATCCCACTGTTAATTTAGCTTACAGCCTGCACACTTAACCAGGAAGCATCTCAAGGACTTAAGGGGGTCTGTCAGTGTAGGCAAACTCCAGGTTTATTCTATCTGATGACCCAAAGTCTCTTTTCATTTGCACCAGCAGATAGTTTCACTGACGTGTGCCACTATATTCAGAGAACAATCCAGGTGGTTTATGTTTTGTGATATTCTAGTAGTAACTGATTTGACTCTACTAAACATTTTCTTTTTCAGTTTGGGGGATATTTCCCTTGATAATTAATACAATACCATTTTCTGCCAGGCTCACCATCACTGCATATGTGTGGAAAAAACAACCCTGAGCACTCTTTCCAGTAGTTCCTTGTTTTCAGTTGAGAGCCTGGACTCTATTGCTGCAAGTATTTCTCCGGGAGGAATGTATCCAAAACCTCAAATTGCTTCCTGGCCTCTGGGAAAAGTTCAAAATCTCTTTCTGTCCCTCAGGCTCACCTCTGCTCTCAGCTTGCTTTATAAATTGCATGTCTTTGACACGTAATAAGAACCTGCCCTGTCACTAGGCTGTACTCCAAAGGCTGAATTTTGCAATTCTTGCTCAAGCAGCACTATCAGAGGTCAAAGAGAATATTGCCCCATTAAGCACTGATTAAACATTGATGCGAGACCTCTGCTCCTCTGACTGTTTCCAAGTATCAGCAAAGCAAATATTTCAATCAACGTTCGCTTGGGTGACAGCAACCATCTGGTCATGTATATAGCTCCAGCATTATTTTATAAAGTGAAACTTTGGTGGTGCAAGAATAAAAAGCCATTAACGCGTTGCAATGCAAATAATCTCTTAACCCTATTTTAAAAAGGAGATCTGCACCCCCTCTGCTGGGCTGCTTCTGATATGCAAAGAATTACCCAAAAGCAAATGCCAGATGAAGAGACCAGAAGCAACTATGAGTATCTTGGCAGAAGAGGAGGGAGCTTTGCAACAGAGATCAACTGCTCATTAGTCCTGCTTTTGAGCGAAGCGTGAGCAGACTATTGCTGTAATATTTAGGGAAGAGCTTGGCCTGCCAAGTATTAGGAGGAATGTCGTATCTGTATTGATATAGTTATTCTGCACCCACACAATAGACAACTGGAAAAAGGTTCGGAGAAATGACAATAGATTTCTAAAATAGGATGTATGAGGGAAGTTGGGAAGTATTGACTTCGCTTCGTACAAAAAACTGAAGACAGGTAAAAGGCAGTAACAATCCTCATAGGTTATTTTACATAAGACCATTATCAACTGTTTTCCATGTCCGCTAAGAATAAAACTAGAATAAATCAGTTCAATTCACAGCAAGAGGGGTTTACGTTAGATATGTAGAAAAAACATAGTAAATATAATACAATTGAAATACGGTAGTAGATAATGTGGAGCTTGTGGATCCCATCATGGGTATTTAAGAGCAGGTGAGACAGACATCTATTAAAGATGATCAATAGGTATCAATAGGTGTACACTATCTTTTTTTTTACTCAACAGAAAAGAAAAAAAGTGGAGAAGGAGAACAGCCAGTCATACTGACTCACTCCCCTCCTTGGCATAGTGATTACTGGGCCAATTTCTAGAACATAAACACTATGAAAAAGCTAATTGATCTATACATCAGTGAATCCATACATAGTTCATGCCTGTGCACACATGAATGTATGCACATCCCAGATACATGCAACATATATTAAACTAAGACTGTAAAAATAAACACTCAAAACGAAGGAAATGCCAGAACCAAGGCTGCATGCAATCTCAGCTGAGCCCTGCTGGAAGTAGCTATTATGGCACTTACTTTATGTGACATTATAATTTATATTTTCTCCTCAAAATACCATTGACTCATTCACTACCTAGTTTAGCGCTCATTTAACGAGAAGCCATTTAATACTTTATTCTTATCATCAACCCACCCTTACATCCAAAACTGAACACTTTTCTGGTGTGAGAAGAAAGATTTTCCCCTTGGATTTTCTTATCGTGCTTGCCATTAACTTCTCTGCCTGCTTCAAAGTGGATGCAGGGTCTTCTGCGTGTTCCCTTCAGACTTGCGCCATCTGACGCTTCCATCTCTGTCAAAAACCAGCCTGGTCCTAACTTGTCCCCACGCCCCACTGCCGTTTGCAAAGGCTCATTCATCTTCTGTACACCCAGAGCACCAGTAAATCACCTTTAAAGGGCTGACGTTCACCATCACCCCTATTCTCGCTTTATTTTGTGCTGGGCTTTGTGCTCAGACTGCATCTGCTGCCAGGTACCCCGGTGTCTCCTCTCTGAAAAGCCACCAGTGCAGGCTGGGGGAGAACAAACCAGAAGGATGGACATGGGAAAGACGGCAGTTCCAGCTCCCAGGAGAGATCGGGAGATCGGGGCAGTGTTTCCCAAACAAAACCTTCCCATTTTAATTGAAATTCAAAACCAAATTTGGATTTTGCTTTTAAAAATTAAGAATTACCAAAGGGTAGAAAACAGGTTTTGCTGAATTGCTTACACAAGCAAAAATCTAATTTCCACTGGAAAATAATTTGGTCGGTTGACTTTGCCAACTGTAGTAAAAAAAAAATCCCATAAACCCCATCCAGGAAGTCACACTCTGCTGTTTAACTCCACAATTAATTTCAATTAGGACAAAATTTAAACTCAGGCAACACTAGCAGTCACTTGTGCACATGAAAAAAAAATCCTTAGGTTGGACACAACCCCTAGTATGCTGCAGGGCAAACCCTGCCCTGAGGGGCAGATGGGTGGGATGCAGCAGCACAGCTTGGTTTTCGGTTTTTGCTCCTCTGCTCATTTGCAGGATGTCAAATTAACGTCCCTGGGGTGCCAGTGGCATCGCCCCGGTATAACCCACGTGGGATCCCGCTGCTACCGCTCTAACACAGACCCAGCATTTACTTCTTGCTGGTGCCCTGTTATTGACTTTCCTCCAAATTATTCAAGCCACAACACTTTATTTAAAGAGAAACTGTCAAGCTAATGGTGCATAAATTTGTAACCTCCAGTTTAGTTGTCATTATTTTTGCTCTTTGGCTGTATTTTACGTTTCGGTTCAGACGGTGGGAGCCTTTGAAGTCAGCCTCATCTCAGATCTGCTGGGCTGTAAGAGTTGGGTTTTAAACAATGTGAGGGAGGGAAGTTATTATTTTATCAAATGTATTTTTTTATTGTAATATGGAAAAAGAGGGTACTGTAAGAATATAGCTCCTGATGACTGTCTATATTTTACAGGAATTTGGAATGAAGCTGACGGACAACTGATGATTTAAATAATCTATGTCTGTTGAGCAGCATGGTGATTTTAAGTGGCAAATTTAAAGAAAGGAGAAATGAAAAATAACTGTGTTACGTTACTTATTGTTGTAATGTGGTGCTGGTGTTCCCAGAATATACAAATAACCACAAGTAAAGGGCCAGGCATCAGTGAACAGAATATAAATCAAAGGATGTAACAAAAGCCTGTATCCGAACTGGGTACTTTATAGTAGCCAAAAAGTTTCATGATCTGTAACAGCAGAGATGCTGTTGCCATTTATGCAGAGGTCACAGACAGATGACATTTGTGTTTGTACCCAAGCGTAGTGTTTCATGTGTTTGAATATTTTTTCTTTAGTCTTTCTTGTTACAATATTATGTTTAAATCCAATTACTGTGTGGTGGTTTTTTTTTCCCCAGTCCCCCCATATTAAATCTTCCAAGCCACGTGGGTGAGGACATGGACTGTGGCTTGAGCACTGTATGATGTGCTGGAGCAGAACCGTGCCACGTACCGTCCCAAAAACGTGCTAGAAGAGAGAAAAGCTGCTCGGACTTGGCTGTGCCTGTCCCGAGACCTCAGCACACACAGGGAAAGGACGTGGCGTTAGCTGAAAAAAATGTCAACTTGGCCAGCCAGGCCTTCATGAACTCAACTCGTATAAAACAGCCCAGGCAACACACTGGGCTTTTCAGATCATTTCTTTTCTGCGTGAAAATGGTTTTTATTTATCTGAGTACATATAAGGCAATTATAGTGAAGCGACAATAGTTTGACTTCTAAAGTGTGCTAAGAGCAATTACCCT
The DNA here is from genome assembly GCF_000737465.1 of Haliaeetus leucocephalus. Classification (NCBI taxonomy): domain Eukaryota; kingdom Metazoa; phylum Chordata; class Aves; order Accipitriformes; family Accipitridae; genus Haliaeetus; species Haliaeetus leucocephalus. The sequence continues at coordinate 145,468 of NW_010973284.1, forward strand.
GTACATCCACGAAGGGCTTTGATGCTATTATTTGCTCCTTTAATAGCACATGCAGCTTGTATTTCAATCCAGTTCTCTAGTATAGATCATAGTGACAGAAATATTTGGGAGTTGTATAAAGATCACACAGCAACACAATTCTAAATATTTACAGCACATTTTAGAAAATGTCTTTGTTAGGAAGAATAAATGAAGTTATTTTGTTTACTTGGATAAGGAACCATGGTTTGCTGACAGATGTGCAGCTGAAGTATATTTCTGCTCCACAGAAGTTATTATGTGCAAGAAAATAAAACTAGATGATGAATCACAACTGTCATTGATGATGACAAAAATAATTGAGATCACATTTTGGGTTGGGTGCATCTGCAAAAAAGCTGGGGAAAATAAATACAGTGCAATGCCCTCAGATGTTTTCCTACGCTCAGGCAGTGGGGCTGAGCGACAGTCCACGGGGCAGGATACGACCCAGCTGATGTGCCGTGTCAGAGCAAGGATCAATGAGGCTTCCTTATTGGAAACACGATTTCCCCACAAGAAAGGAATAACGGCAATCTGCAGCCCATGATCACAGCTATCAACAGCGAGACAATGCCTGTAGGATCAAATCAAACAACTTCCACTGGTATTTAGCTTTAACGACGCGGATATTCTGCCGGTGTAAAATAGCATCACTTCGTAAACGCAAAGGGAGCTCGGCTAACGTGCGCTAGCTGAGGATACAGCCCCCGATTCCCACCGCACAGCTGGTAACATGCTTCCCAACGTCAATCCACAGCTATGGGAGAGGAACGCCATGTGCACCAGCAAACCTCCCACGTGGCAGCACTGGAAACGCAGTCTGCAAAAATCGGGATGCCCCACCAGGCTGCAGGTCAGCCAGCGGCACATGGGAAGCACCACTCAAAATTTAGTGGTTGGAGAAAAGAAGAAAAATATTAATTCATCCTGAATATAAGCTGAAAGCTGCACCGGGGTGACTGTATTCTTAGGGGAAAGCAAACAGCAGAGGACTTATTGGCACGGACACTCCAACAAGTCTAAGAGTTAGCATCGTTCTACCCGGGCTCCTCCTGCCCCATCTGGATGGAGCGCTGGGGACGCGGACAGCCTCTTGACTCCCAGGACAGCCCTTCGGCTGGAGAAGCGATGAGCAAGACAAGACTGGATGTGGCACCAGGAAACCTCAGGAGTTTTATTTTGCAGAGGCCGAGCCCAAGAGATACAGAGCTTACACAGAGCCCTCGTTTTCCTGCGTCCCTTTGCTGTCTGCTCTCTGCCTGGACCAGCCTTACAAGAACTAGGGTTAGATATACAACACAGTTATGGTTTGCATATAGAAACCATATGTAAGTTGATGTATGTGTGTACGTAGATACATGCTATACATAAGTATAGATGTACTGGCCTATAATATCATATACATTAATACAAAACCAATGTATTACATGATTAGCTACATATGCATGCCTATATAATTCAGTTTTCATCATTTATTACTACTGCCTTTTGTTCTAGCAACCGCTTCTGCATATGTTTTGAAAAAACATAAATAAACAAAATAATAGGATTGACTCTGATTCCAAGATTTACTATTAAATTCTCACGAGGAGCTAAAGCCCAGCAGCAGGTTTCCGAGCAGCTTAGGAGGCACTTTGGCCAGTAAGCTTCTCCTTTAACATCTACAAGAGCAGTCCAAAACAAGAGGGCAATTTTAACATTACGCTACTGCACGTGTACTGTCCAACCTGCTCCGAACGTGCCAGCCAGTGCTGTTGCACTAACCAGCTGCATAAGCCTCTGATTATTATTTCTTCCAGATGCTCCCCTTGCGCAGAGGCCGTCTTGATGTCTTTGAACCATTAAACTTCCAGCTCAGGCCGTGGCTGTGGGCTAAATCTCTCCCTTTAGTGTTCAGTTCACTGTCAACATCCATTATGCAAACTCAGAGAGACCGGCGCTCTGCTGACCATAGGCACCATCTTCAACACAGCAGCGGGATGAAAGGGTGGATCAATGCAAAGGACAGGAGATGGGGAAACTGGAAAGAATGGGAGAGCATACGGGAAAAGTTAAGTTTTCATTCGTCTTGACTACTGCCTGCTGACAACAGCTGTATTTCTGACTCATGTTCGGCTTTTCCCTTCCCAGGAACAACCATAGCTGAGAGGCTGTCTTTCGAAATAGCGTTAACAGATGGATGTAGCCTGGATCGGCCACGGCTGGAAAAGTCACCAGGGCAACAGCAAAGGGAGGGATGAGAAAAGGACCATGGGTGTAGGGCTGAGCCACATTATTAGTAATAATGATGGATTCCTACTGGATTCAGCCATTACAAATGATGCCCCATGTCATCAATATTGCAAATGCGTCACTCGCCTGTCTCTGGGGAGGTGGGGAAAGGAGTTGCTAGATGGAATAAAATAAAGATGCGAGACTCCTGGCCGCAGGAAACACGGGTGTTTTATTCCTGATGCTCAGACTCCTATTGCAAGCCATTCTCTTCCAGTAGTTCTGTGCTTGGAGGGAAGCGTTCCCCTAGATTCCTGGCGAATATAATTGCAACGTGCGTGTACTCGGTAATGGAGCTCTTTAATTCAGCTACACCTCTCATGCTCTTTTCATAAGACTCTTACTGACATACTTGCTCTTGCTAATTCCTGTGCAATGTCAATATAAAATGCTCATCCTGCACCAAGCCCCATCCCACTGCTGGGCTGCAGGAGAGTTTGTGCTGACAAAATAGCCCGGAGAAAGCTTTAGGAAGCCGAGAGGCAGCGGTCTGCTGTGCAGACAGAGTGTGCCTGGGAGCACAATGATGTTTGCAAAGCTATTTTCCAGGTATTTTGTTAATCCAAGACAAAGCAAGAAGATTTACTGGGTTTTAAACAGCCAGTTCCTTCAGATATTTTCTAAGAACAGGCAGTGCTTCAAAATTAGCAGAAACTCCTGGATTGCAGCTAGCTGTCATCCTCAAAACTGCTTAAATGTCTGGAAAGTGTCTTTCTGGGAAAGAATCAAAAGATGGGAGAAAAGTATTTCTCATCCTAGTTCGATCCCACAGGGGGATTATAAATAATACAGACATTTTTGGTATCTTCGGGCTCACAGACAATTCGTTGATAAAGCCAATCGCTTATCTGGCTGTGACCAAGTACATTCTCTGTAACTAGCTTTTCTGATGAATGTTCAGAAATGACCTTTACTATTTCTTTGACCCAGAAAAATCAAGGTGTAGGAGAGACTTGGCATATTTACTCTTTGCAGTGGGTTGAAACACTCTGGTCATTTTGCCCTGGGTTCTACAAGGTTCATTGGTAAATACACATTTATACAGAACTGCTCTTTTTCTTCCCAAACTTAAAAAAAAAAATCCCTCAGTCTCTGTGGATGGTTTATACAGGTTTAGTTGACTTCCACGCATCACGGCCATCCGATTAGGATGTTATCAGCAGCCGTTAGAGGAAAAGGGAAAAACGCAACCGCTGTCCTGCACCCCGCCTGTGCCCCCTGCAGCGTGGTCCTGTGCCCCAGACCCGTAGCAATCTGCGAGTGCTGGGGGAAGACTTGAGCAGCCTGACTGGGCTTTGCTCGAGCTTTGGGTTTCTTCGATCTGAGGATAAAGAATAAGTCGTTTCTTTTGGGTCAAGCCTTCCGCTGAACTCCTCCACCCAGCAAACATCCCTGCTCGTCTCCCTCCCACGTTAACTCTTTCACTGTGGCATCCCCATTGCGCAGTGGGTTCAGCTCCGTCCGTAGGTTGGCGGTAACTTGATTTCTCGCAAAATATCTGTGGTGGATTTTTCCATAAGATTTGGCTCCATGCTTATACTCCATTTGCTTGGAATTAAACATACAGAGTCTTATTTAGAGCCTGCACGAATATCCACCGGGTTTCAGTGCGCAGGAAGCCTGTTATGTCAGCCTGGGGTCAGTGCAGACTTGTTTCCTTCAGCAGAGCTTCCGGGGCTTTTAATTTTCACATCTAATTGAAAGAATCTTTGCTTTTTGCTTTCTTCCTCCACTTCTTGTGAAAATTATGAAGAGAAACTCACAGACCTTGCTGCCAGCCTGTGCTTTTGTTTCCTAATGATGAACCTAAGACATGCGTTTCCAGCTCTTCTGACTATTTCTGACTATTTACATTCCTACGGCCTCTAAAATCAGTTCCTTGCCCTCTTGGGCACACGTACTCTGGCAGCATTTCAGGTTGTAATTATACTGGCAAGAAGAGATGGTGGGGAAGCTGGTTAATGTCAAGGTCTGCTGGAGGGCAGAATCCCGATTTCAAGCCATCCCACTAAATTAAAGTTTGTGGGTTTTTATTCAGAGCTCAAGCCAAGATCCTTAAGCTTCAGAAAACAAACATGCCGCTGTAATGTAAACCGATTTCCAGGCAAATTCCTTCGACACCAGTGCTGGATGCAGAATAGATCCCAACTGATCTTCAAGTAAGTTGTGCCTTTAAAGAGCCGGAGCTCCCAGCTGTGCTCGGCGGTGGGTGTCACTCCGCACAGCAGCCCGGAGACACACGCAAGCACTTTCTGCTCCACATCCAGCCTCTCCTGCTCTGATACAATAACGAAATCCTGCTGGCAGAGAATATTGTGAACATCAGCTCTTGCTGCCCTGCTCTATACCTGTTGCTACTTCCCAGCTTGCAACACAAAGAGAGAGTATTTTCCCCTCCTGGGATGCATGTAGTATATTCAGAAATTCTTGTTCTGCTAGAGATGGGAACGCACAGATTTTGTTTCCAAATATTAGCCAAATTAAACGTGTGACTCCTGGTTACAGGCTGATTGATGAGAGGCACATGATGTAAGGAAAGGAAGCGATGCTACTGACAGCGAGGGGTTAGGGAGGGTTTGGAAGATGACTCCCGGGGGAAAAGACTTCATTGTATTTCAGAGTGCAACCGAACACATGATAGATTTAATATATGATTATTACAAATTAACCATAAATTGAAACCCAGACAGTTTCCCGTTCAAGGAGGCGGAGATGGAATATTAAGTACTTCATGCAATTATGAGGAATTGTTTCCATTTGGCATAAATCATTCTCCAGTCTCCATTATCTGCCCGTAAAAAGCACAAGTGTCTTGGCTTCTCCATATAAATAACTTCCTTCAAAATTATTCTTGCAGGGTCTATGAGTGATGGGCTAATCCTGTTATGAGATTGTAATGCCAAATTACATATTCAGACTGGAATGATACTATTTAAACTACTTTACAGATGAAGAGCATAACCATAGTTTTTCATTTCATACATTTTTTCCCTGTTAGTGCCTAATATCATTTACACAGACAAGGCTGTCAGTAATAGACAATGCCATCGGTAATCCATGTACAATGCTCGAGCTCCTGTAGTATCAAACTTCCCGCAGATATACCAGATTATATTTTGGTATCTATGCACATACGGAGTATGATCTAAAGTAGCGAACAGGACCCGAGATACGCCGCTAACTAGGTGATCAGCTGCAAAACCAGCCAGTTTGTTACACTGAGGCAAACCATTGCCACAGCCAAGAGGGATATTTCTGCTTGACCCTTACCACTATTTTTCACAGCTTATAAAAGCAGACCTCAAAGTAAAGCTGTCCTGTGAAGATGTGCTGGGCAGAAAAATACATGGGTGCTCAGTAGAAGAGAAAAGCTGTGATTTACAGTCAGAGGGGTATCCCTCGGAGTATGAAATGTCTGCCCTAAGGAGCAAAGAAAATGGCATCAGGTCCAACCAGCAGAAGAGATGCCTCACCTGCCCTCTCCACCCGTAGAGCACACGGCTGTGAAAAGCTCCAGCACTGCGCTTCGTTTGAGCTGGCCTTGTATTCGCTCCAAACTTTCTGATGGAGCCAGGACAATATGCTGACAAAGTGGGAATTCTTTATGGAGAGTGTCCGGATCACCTATGCAGTAGGTATGCAGTTACAGCTGGGATCGGCTTGGAAGCCACTGGCATGTGAAGAACTACAGAAGTAAGCTCGTATTCATTACTCACCCTTCATTACCTAATTTTTGGAAGGAGAGAGCATTAAAAAATAAAATGCGAGATCAAGTTTTGCAGTCAACACTGATCTCTAACAATGATTTTTCTGCTGTTAAAAATATGCTGCCTGGGTATTTCAAGGAGATTGGGCAGAGTAGCACATCCCAAAGTAAAGGAGTGTCTTTAATAAAGTGTGTTTGTCTGTATTTCTTTCAGGAAAGCAAAATTACTCTTCAATTTTCTGTCATACAGAGATATTCAGGAAATGCAATGAATCAGAGATAGAAACTTAAAAAAATGATAATGAAAGTTTGAATAGCTGCTCTTGGTTAAACACTAGAAACACTAAGATAAAATTGATAGACCTGACTTGGTCCAACTATTATGGCATGACCTAATGTGCCTTTACATTAGCTGCTAGGAAATTATTTTTGTCATACTTGAATATTTATCACAACAAACTTTGATTTACAAGTGATAGAAAACCTACAGAAGTCAGTTTGCTCTACAGAGAGATGCTACTAATTATACAGTGTACTAACAAATACATTTACAAAAGAGCCACTTAACTATCAGAATTGATAACGATGATTTCTTTAAAATCCACAATTTAAAATAAAACACATAAAAATGTATAAAATGCTATATAGATTTCTCTATATGTAGCTTTATAATTAGTCTGAATAGCTAGTTATACCTATTTCTAAATAGAGTTAGCTAGTACAAGATGAATGGGAATTTGTCAGCTCCCTGGCTTTCCACACATGTCGCTTAACAACAATACCAAGCTCACATTTCAGTTTTCGCAGTAGATGATAAATCTCTTCACCAAATCTGAAATGCTTTCAGATCTATGAATGAAAGGTATAGCTAGATAAATCTAGGGGATCTTGGAAATGACAGGCGATGGACCATGACAAAGGGTTTCCTTTTCAAGGCTTTGGGTCCCAGACAGATGGAAACCAGTGGGAATTCTTCTTCTGATGGCTCTGCAAATTCCTGTTTCAGGAGAGAGGAGGAGAGGACTGCTGGCAACATGAGGTTTTAATCAAGAGACTAAGGCGGCCACGGCAAACTTGATCAAAACGGATAGATATTGAACACAGACCTCAGCGATGCACAGAGGAGGCTTCAGGTTTGTGCCCCCACCTCAGGCAGAATCGCTCCCAGTTTCTGCCGATGCAAGTTGCTGGCTTCCAAAAACATATTTTGCTTCATAAAGGTGGTTTGGGGGCTAAAAAGCTAGTGTTTTTAAAGCTTCTTGTCCTCTGACTGGTTTAAGTGCTAAGAATTGCTCTCACGGGTCTGGCGATCAGTACATCGGGCTCTGAGGTTTACAAATGTGCGTACCAGTTCGGGCACGTCCTCACCAGTGAACATTTTGCTTGCCTGAACCTAGATCACGTTTGTGAAGAAAGCCCAGACACAGCAGGCACGGAGAGCCTGGCCAGCAGCATTTCCAAGCTGGTACAGAGGAAGAGCTCTCCTACCCTGAAACCATGAATTTCCCTTCCGTTCTCCCAAAAATATGTGAGTAGCAAAACATATGGCAAAACTCAGTTCGTGAATCACCGCGGTGGTAAAAGATTATTTTAGCAGAGGCAGATGCGCTCAGCGGTGTTGTGCTATGAGTAGATTGGCTTTAGAGGGATGTCCTACAGCCGCAGTGCAATCCGCGCCAGAAAAATCCCTTTAACGCCTTGTTTCCCTTCCCTGGTGCAGTTCTTGCAAGCTCTTACCAAAGCCAGCAGGCAATTTCTGGTAGCGATGCAGCGTGTTGTCTACTTTTCAGAAAAATGTAAACTTTTACAAATTATCTGGAAGGAAGCTCGTCCTCTAAACTCACCTGACAATCAGGCTTCCATGTAATGGTTTCAAAACTTCCTCCTCCTCCTCCTTCCCGCTAATTGAATCATAGATGTACTAGTTTAACAGGTTTAAAAAATACAGTCCAAGTTCTTCAGTCTTAAGGTTAGGGTTCATGTCATTGAACTTTTCTGATGTATCAGAAAAATAAGTATATTTTCAAGTCACTGCTCTCATTCCAAGGCAAAGCAATAAAAGTCGTTTCCACCAATGTCCTCTCAATGCATCACAGAGGTGCAAAAAAGCACTTGAAGCAAAGTGACCAAAATCAGTGTATTAAAAATTTGTACTGACAAGCCTGTCTTCATTACTGAAGGAATGAAAGCACCAGGATGAAATTAGATAATTTTTTTTTAAAGGTTAACAAAGTGCTTTACGCTATTGAAAGTTGATCATGAGACATTTTTCCTGCAAGACCTGGATCCACATCCTGACAGAGAAGCCTACCCCTCCAATTTAGTGTCTCCAAGCACTCCCCCCCAGCTTGTTTCAGTCTTTTCTCTCTTGTCATTTGCAGATCCTTCTCCTTACACTCTTTCAGAGCCCCATGTGCTCCCCACTTCATCTCAAAGGGTGACCCCCCCATCTACCTTCCTCCTGTTGCCCTCGCACCACTTCTGTGCTCACCCAACCCTACACTGACTCTCCAGTTCACTGCAGGGGCAAAAACCCTTGCTTTCTGAAAGAAAGCAGTCTGGGTTTGATAGGGTTTTGGGTTTTTTTGCTGTTCATACAATTCACTTTCTACCAATTCAATGACCTATGAGGTCAGATAAGCATCTGTGTTGGTACCAGAGGAGGGACAGGAGCAAGGAGGAGAGGAGAACCAGCCCTCGTGATGGCACCCAGCTATTAAACCAGCCGAGCTGAGCACGCATGCAGGGTAGCAAGGAAATACCTTCATCTTCAGCCAGAAACACAACCGCCGATTGATACAGAACAACTGACAGTCAAGACGGCAGCTGTGATGTACTGACGTCAGCACAAATTGCATGTATATGAAAGATACCATGAGGTCTTTGCAATCGCCCGAGGCAGAAAGAATTGCTTTTATTTGAAAAAAATGAGCACTGCTGGACCAAGTTCCTCTCAAGTTAAAAACAAGAGATGAAAAAGAGCATGAACTCACAGCACCAGCTAAGTGTTCAGGCCTGCCCACCTCCAGCATCACACAACCCTTACGAGGATCCCTGTGACAATTCCCATCTTCCAGAGGAATAGGAATAAGCTGCCTTGCATTTGGCAGGGGAGGGATGGAGGAGTGCAAACAGGAGAAATCCATCCTCGAGCTTTTGCACGCGAACTTGCTCACGTAAAATGTCTCTTGATCCACGTGGCTTTCTATGCTGGAAGTATAACGAAATCTAGACCATGGGTTTTCCTTCTCTAGATGAGTTTTTCTCTTGTATGATTTAAAATAACATGACATATAGGGGATGAGATTGAACACCATCTTATTATATCCCCAGGACAGACATTTTTACATTTACATATATGGAAGAAAAGACAAGGAGCAAATAAACATTAAAATGTCAGCAAATTGTGGACTAGCTAGTTCAGGTTTTTCTCTGCAAGCTCATGATGGAGAGATCATACTGTAAGAGTGGGGCAAAGAAAAAACCCAAACCACAGGAGATGTTATTACAGCAAACCATTTAGGCAGCTCCAGACACGTACGCAGTGCTTTACAAACATAGGATGGGGCACCTCTCCCCTGCAGTTCTCATCACCCGACAGATACCATAAACACAGGGCATGAAAAACAGAGTGGGGAAAGAGTAAGGGGTGGGGGGAAGTGTGGAAAAATGAATAGCAAGGAAAGTGAAGAGGAACTATTGTTGAAAGAATTGGATGTTGGAGAAAGTTTTGAAGGGGAGAGAAATTTTAGTGGCGGAAAGACTAACCCAGGCTAAAACCTGTCTCGACACAGGAATATTGTGCAGCTTACACACAAGAATTGCAGTGAATTGCTCTATTCTCAACCATCCTAATGGCTCAAGCCTTCAATTCCCTTCTCTCTCCTTCCTGTGTTATAAACCAGGCACCCGAAAGATGATTCCAGGAAATCACAGACTTTTCTTTGTGACCAAATACCTTTTTATTCAGGAAGAGAGAGAGGTCCTTGGTGGAGATTTGGGATATTTCCTCTATTTTGTGGCTGAGGCTGTAGCTGTTTGATTGGGATTTTTTGTAAAGACCCTTTAATGATCCTATAACCTCTGGCTGCAAACACTTAGTAGTTTGTTTCACTATATACGATGTACTTTGAAATACCAGCTCACCCTAATACTCCTGCCAAACACAGAGGAGACCATAAGGCTTTCCACACCAAAAAAAGAACCAAATGCAAGCCGTGCAAACAGCACAGACCTTGCTGCATCCAAGCAAGGTGTTTTCCATGAGGAACAAGAGCCCAAACACTGACTTGGATAACATCCTTCCCAATCCCACAGCAGGGCCAGAAACGTTCACTCAAGTCTATATGATGCCTCTTAAGAAAATACTGAGCACACAAAAGAGTCATAATTGATTAGAACAAACAGAAATGTTCTTTCTGCTTCCAGTGTATGTCTTTCCTACTTCTTTTTCCTGCTCATTTTCCCTCTATATCTGCCAATACCTGCAAGCAGAGCTGAAGACATTCAAAATTAAATTAAATCTCCCTAGAATGCAGGGATGAGCAAATGGGCTTCTGGGAACAGAGTTTGCTACCAACCTGCCAGTCGGGTGTTATCACATCCCCCCACAGCTAAGTGAACCTTCTTTGCTTCCTCAAGCCTTCCCTCAAAAGCCAATCAATTTCCATTAGCATAAAATTATCCTAATGAAGAACTGGGCCCACTGACTTTGCAGTAAGCCTTTGCAGCTGTAAGGATGCTGGGGACATTATTATAGGATCCTTTCTCCCCATCAGGTGTGGGCAGATCCTATCAGTTGGTTCCCGTGTGGGTGAGCGACTGCAAAAAAGTCAGGGCGCCAGATCTCCAGATCCTCACGCTAAATGGCTGAACCGAGATTTAAGCTTAACAAAAGAACTTCTAAAAATCTAAAGCGCTTCTGGCCAGCTCTGCTGTCCCTCCCCAGCTCCACGTCAGCTTTTCCTGCAGCCTTTACAGCTGCTGCAGACAGGCATCCTCCCCTTGGGAGAAGTTAATCATTTAACAACAGCCTTGGCAGGCTTCACCTGAGCTGTTATTTTGCCCACAGCTCTCCCTCCCGCTTCGTGGTAGCCTGCTCCTTGCTGTGGCTCTCTAGAAAAAGCAGCTGGGCTTCATTACTTCTTAAATCTTATTTTGAGGAAGTGGCACAGAAATGTCTCATTTACGTTTCTTCCCCGTTCTCCACGCTGGGTGGTTTTGCCTCTGCCTCTTGCTTTAACGCTGATAACGGCAATTACAGCCACCTCGGTGGCTACGGAACACCTGGCTCAAGACCCCTATCAGCACAAATGACTTTGAATCAAAGGTAGTAAAATAAGAGCCTCTCCTTCCCGGTGGGAGCTGGCAAGGGTGGGAGGGAGCAGAATCCAGCTGTGGCAGCGAGGGGCTGCCAGACACGGGGGCTCAGGGCCGACGAGCCCAATTCTGCTGCAGATAGGCAAGAAGGAGAGCACATCCCACCTAACGAGCGACGGCTCTGCCCCAGAAAGCTCTGGTGTTCGGTTTAGGGGACACGTCTGCTCCCTGCCACACACTAATGACGTGGAGGGTGACTGAAGGGACCCTCTCCCCTTCCAGCTCTCTGCGTACATCTGGGCACAATCTGGCTCTCGTTTAACTCCGTCGGACTTCAGCTGCTGGGTTCAAAAAGGAAAAGGTCTGTGCTTTGTCATCGACTTTTGAGCACAGGAAGATATTCTGTTCTCCTTAAAAGACAGAGGTGCATCTTTGGAAACAGAGGGCTAGAACTGGCACTGCTCCATCCAGCTAATGCAAATACATCCATTTACTCCAATTAGGATCTGGTTACTGCAATAGTATACATCAGTGCATTTTAAAAATATCATACCGTTAGGTAGAGTCTAGGTTTGCATGTGTTAGTATCATTGCACCGCAAAGGAGACTGAGAGCTTTAAATCTTTAACTACCCCCTTTTTTTAGCCTTACACAGGAAGGGAAAAGTAGCACACATGGTAAATCAAAAGATGTACATCAATTCACTTTTAAAATTTAACTAGTTCATTCAGTTATTTCAAAAGCCTTTGAATGAAATGCCTAATAAAACCAAATTGTACTGCGAGCAGCAGCAGAACTAACAGAGCATTTCTAACAGGTTTGTGTCTATAGCCCCATCCTTCCACCCAATGCATCACTCCGAGCTCTCTTCCCATGGTCTTCGGCAATACTAGCAGTTCCCCTCCTGCATCCTTTAACCCTTCTCAGCTTCATTTCTGCAGCTAAATTAATGGATAAGGAGAGGGAGTTTGCAAAAGATTTCATGCATGTTACCGAGTCAAACCAGAGGCGTTTAGGTATGGATAGCAATACAGAACTCTTAAGTTGCAATTTTCACCCATAGCTGTTGAAGACTTCTGAGATGCCAGAGTGATTATCTCCCTTCTTACATTTTGGGAAAATGTAGTACCGAGAAGCAGGGTCCTTGCTTGATACTCCTGGCCTCCAGCAGAGGCACGAAAACGGCTTTCATCTTCCTAACCCCATACTCTAGCCTCTGAAACATTTCTTTTATATATATATAAAAGGGAATAATTTTCCCATTTTCTCCACCCACGTTACTCCTTGACATGGAGGTAGTGTTGAATATTGTCAGGAGGTTTTATAGCAAGAGCTTTGAGATTATATGATTTTTGTTTCTTTGCTTTGTGGACCTTTTCTTTGGGCTTAATCTAAGCCACGCTGTCTCTAAAGCCAGCTCAGTCCTGGTGCCAGGAGGCTGAACAGACTTTCCCAGGAGGCAGAGTATGGTCCAAAAAGACATGGAGGCAATGGAGATGGGGCTGATAGACCTGAATGGTTTTGTGCAGGGTGATACCACTCCATTTATCTGCATTCTTCTCCTAACTGCAATATGGCAACCTCTCAATGTTACAAAAGAAAACTGACTGCGTTCACTGAAATTAATGCAGATTTACTAACAATTTGGGCTAAGCTTAAATCATATTTTTCAGCGAATAAATTAGTTGTATTTGAATTTTCCTTCACCTTTCTTTTGGCTGCAGGCAAAAACATCTTCTGTAATAGCATTCACATTTTTAATGTTTTCAAAGTATGTGTGAGGCTCTGTCATGAACACTGTTAGCACTCCGTGGCAACTCTACAGAGAACTCTTTTTTGAGTGCCAGACACGTACTCCTTAGAGAAAGGGGAAGATGTTCTGCCAAATGAGTGTCTTCTTGTGACTTACTCAGCATCTTATTTGTTTTATATTTAGGGTCACAGCCTGGCAGCTGCTACCCTCCACACACTGTTATGCAAAAACTTGAAATAATTCTGTTACTCTTGAGGGGTTCCTTTGGGTTTTACGCTGATGCGGTTTGGGGTACGATACCATCACTAGTATTAGAAGCAGCAGTGTTGGTGGATGCTGCAGTCCGTCCCTGGGGGATTTAGGTAATGGTTTCTGTTTCTTCCAGTGACCGTGACTAAGTGAATTCACCTCTTCTAGCTTCAGCTTTGGAGATGATGCTTTCTCTCATAAAGGATGTGTGATGCTTTTCTATGTACTGTCATTGGAAATTGCAGCTTTCACTTCAGTTTGCAACTTGCAAGAATTAATAGAGTTTTACTTAAAATCAATTTAGAATGGTGGGCAAGGACAAAACTGTGCTGGATTCAGCACAGCACAAAGAATACCTGCCCCGAGGAGATGCTTTTGCTTGTCTTCGCTCCTGCATTTTTCTTTTTATTTCACTAATCAATCACCAATGGCCATTATGTCAGCTTGGCTTCTTCTGACATACATACACTGGTATAATTCCCGGTATGAATGGATGATTGGCTGAGGAGGGGATCTGGGTGCTGTCTCCGGAGCCTGGCCTTTCTTTCCCATTGTATGTGCCTTCCTCTCTTGCCGACAGCTGATCAGACAGTGGTGTGGAATGTGCTATTTAATTTCTCTGCAATGAATCCACCAGCTCTGCCCTGTCATTGCAATTAGTCATACCCTCTCAGCGCATTATAATCCTCACGTATCGCATCTCGCCAAGTCGTTCCTATAGTGTTAGGAACAAAGCTCGCTCACGAACGTCGCGAAAGAGAAGCATCCAGAGGAAGTGACTGCCAGGCGCCGCGTTTGGTGAGAAGCACCAGAAATAGGCAATTTGATCTAACCTTAACCTACAGTTAGAAATTAAGAACGTGCTGGTGTCTGCTGTGAATGCAGGACTATGAGGTCAGGATAAAACCTTCCTCTGCCTGCTCCGAGCTGGGCACGAGGTACAACTCGTCAACAAGTAGGCAGAGGGCAAGAAAGGCTCTTGCACCGAATTGCGGTCAGCGAGAAAGCAATGGTGTAAGCCCAATTTTCATGTCAGTATATCCCCAGCTATGCCTTACTGCGCAGGTTTGATCCACGCTGTGTAACATTGAACTCAAGGCAAGTACAGTCAAACGAAAGCCGACCTTAACATGCAGAACCTAGCAGTTTTCTTCTTCAAAGGCTGCCCTAAGAGGTACGCTTAGGGGTGTTCGCACCCCTTCTTAGTTGTATTTCCAGGGCAGCTTAATTCCTCAATCCTTAATGACATATTAAATGCTACTAGATTATTCAGTCTGTGTCTACGCTAAACTTTAATACCTACTCATTTGACCACTGAAAGCAGGAAAATTGGCATCTGTTAGTTGTGGGAATGTAGATTATGATTCATCACAGAGTTTTAGCCCAGAAAATGACAAGGGTAATAGTTATCACAAACCACCATGCACAGTAATGACAGACAGCTGTTGCGGTAATAACAGACCAATCAATAATTCATTTGATATTCTTTGTGCAATTAATCATGATAAATTAATGTGGCTTTAGTGTGGCACTACATGCATTTCCTGGGCTCTCCGATGTAATTTAACAATTAATGTGCCATCATTTTAAATTGCAGCTGTCCTTGCTCTGCAGACACACGGAAATCATCAGAGCCGCAACATCCAACAGAGATGGGATAATAGTTGGAAAGCTTTCAAAGACTTGGGTTCTGGGAGGCTCATCTGCCCAGCTATGAGCATTTTGGTTTTGTCCCCCACCCTCTTCCCAATCTATTTAGGACTATTACTGTCTTCAGGGCAGAAGAACATTGCCTGCACCCAAGGAAGGCTGATTGCTCATTTGCTGACACTAACTACTTTTTTATTAACCACCAGAAATGTATGCGTTCAGGTTGTTTAAACTACTATACTCAAATACATTGAAGAAGCAGCATTAGCTGTATCTAAGGGATGATTAAATACAGACAAAAGCTAGAGAAGTTGTAAAGTTGTTCTTAACTCACCCATCACACTGAAAGACTAGGTTTTTTCATTAACAGCAAGCACTGCAGAGGAAAGCTCTTTTACACTCTCTTTAGAGCTGCTAAACTGGTCAGATTAAAAGGTTCCTAGCCATCTCTTGCAGAAGTGACACACCTGTGGAAGGTATTTTGGGGAGGGGCTGAAAACCAGATTCAGGATGCCCTATGGGTTAGTACTAGGGTCTTGCTATCAGAACAGGGAACACTGTTCTCAGGAAAACAAAATAAAACAGAATGACTGCCTCCCTAGTCACATCCCAAAACGTGGGGCTCCATAAGAAGGCCATGTGGCTTCCATAGAGGGTCCGAGGAGCGTTCCCCGGCTATCTCAGAGCTAAACTAAGAGTTTCCAAAATCCTGACTCAATGGTGTAGAAGAGCAGCACGCAGGGGTGGCTGCTCCCCCTGCAAAGCGATGCAGCCCCAGCTGGCTGCTTTTCGGAACAGCTGGGAGAGAGAAGGGGCAAGGTAGGAACTGACAGAGGTTCCTTACAGGCTTGGGCTTCACTTCAAGGCAAATCCTGCAACCTTTAGGGCTATTCACACCAGCAACCGACAAAACAGGGACCTGGCCTCAAGATTTTAAGATCATTCCTTATTTTATTTTCTATTTAAAAAACAAACAAGCCAACCAACACAAAAGAACCAGGCAGCCTAACTTTAGCATAAAGCACTTTGCCTTGGGCATCAATCTAATTAAGAATTTGTTCACGCCTCTTTCTTATGCTTAGAGTCAAATGAAAGATTTGTTTGATTTAGCTGCTTTGCAAACAACCCATATAAACTTCTGCCATTCTCTCACCTCCCTTTCAAGTGCCATCTTTTTGTCCTTGGATGCTCTAAATTATTAACATATTTTACAGTGTGCTCAAGATAAAAGAGATCTTTCAACTTTCATTCTCTCACCCCTTGGTTGAGCCAGTCATGTTGTTTCTCACTGGATACCTTTGATCAACCTGCTTGTCGGATGTTAAACCACAGGACACCCCTAGTGAGAAAAGGCTCAGGAGGAAGCCTTTCAGCAATCCCTTGCCATCAGAATTTTCTGCTGAGCTAGGGCAGCACTTTGAAGTCACCTAAGCTTACGGCCAGGCTCTGAGAGAGGTCACCCTTAACGTTAAGAAAAGCATAATTACAAAAAGGAGCACACGTTTGTTATAAACATCTTATGAACCTAAATAGGCAGTGAAATACATATGGTTACAAAAACCCTACCAGTGGAAGTTCCTACCAGGATAACAAACGGTTTATTGTCTTGTTTGATTCCAGGATTGGTCTCACTACAAACAAGGTCTTCTGTACTTTCCTAACACCTTCTAAACTATTTTTCAACCTGTCCTTAATATGAAATGTCACTGTGATACAGTAATACGGAGCAAGTAATACCTTCCTCTGCATGTAACCCTGCTGGTTTTCTCATCATTATTTAGAGAATAGTATTCAGAATGAGAATAGCACAAGCTAGTCCATAGAAAGTACAGCAGAGAGGACACAAAGCACCTTCAGCTCCATGTGAGCGTGTCTATTCACATCACTGATCTATATTACAGACTGCAGACAGCGTACGGTCTCTGCTAAACTTCGGTGCTTATTTACAAACATGAATTTGAAGCTGTGTAACAGCACTGTCAGATATCCACACGCAAAAATAAGAGACCGTGTCTCCCGCTGCCCCCTTTATGGCCCCTTCGGTGCAGCCACAGGGACTCGTGTATTTTCTCTCATTGATTCCTTACGGTGCTCATCAGCACAGTACCCAGTTTCTTCGGGCACAGTACTTTCTGAGGGGCTGCACGATGTCTATACATTTAACACTTATTTGGGATGGTAGCGTTCAGCGTAACCCTTCTGCCAGTGCCCTTCGAGCCAGTGATCGCCCAGACCAAAAGTTCCCCAAACAAGCAGAGTGCGTGCACCAAAACCCCAGCAATGAGGCAATTCCTTCGGCATTGACCGAGCCATCCCAAAGGCAGTCTTCTGCAGGGGCTTCTCCCTCTCAGGGAGACTACACGTTGCCTGTTGAAAAGCCGGCGAGCCTTTATATAGACTATTGTAAGCAGAACTATAGCTTTTGGCAGCTGACACTCAAACGAGGAGCTTCTGGAAGCAGGCGGTGTGTGCTGGGCAGGGGCACGGGGCCATCTACAGGAGAAGGAGCTCCAGCAAGAGAAAAAAGAGCTCCAGCAAGAGAAAGAGCTCCAGCAAGAGAAAGAAGAGCTCCAGCAAGAGAAAGAACTCCAGCAAGAGAAAGAAGAGCTCCAGCAAAAGAAACTGCAGCCTTGGTGTGTGCATCTGCAGCAGCTTTGGCGAGGTCAGGTTTACACCTCTGGCTAAAGCCAAAAGAGGTCTGGAGAGGATCTGCTGTCGATTAGTTTTTCTACAGGTATTTGATAAAAAGGGAGTGAAAAATTTTCTGCGTTAATGGAACCACCGTGGGATACACACTGCTTTTTTTTTCTCATAGCAGGCACGCACAGGTTGAACTATGCTCTGCCTGTAATATGTCAGACGAAGCAAGGGGCACAGGTAAGAGCTCATAAAGAAGTGTGAAATTTAAAGGACTGCAGTTCAGCATCCCATTACCCTGTACACGGGAAAATCTGGAGCTGGATTTTCATTAGAGAAGATGTGAGCTATTTGTAGCTGGAGATAATTTTCCACATGTGGTCAATAGGATTAAAGTGATACAATCTGCTTCCAGACTGAAGTATGAACTACAGCTTCACTCAGTTATATACTGTTTGCATTCCTGGCTGCAAATCGTTCCTAGAAAGGCACTATCAAAGATACGGTACAGTGACCTTCCATCCCTTCGGATGCCTGTCTTACAGAGCCAATACCTGTTCAGATCTAGTTCATGTTTTGTGCCGGCTGATTATGAATACCTCTTGTAGACCAAGAAAGTTTCTTAGTTTTTCCAGATGTACATGTATAGGTCTATACAGGATGCAGCATTGTCCCTCGTTTACCAAAGCCCTAGTTATGTTCCTTGCCCGATTTAAGCAGGTGTCAGAACATAACAGAGATTGTGTCCTGGTTTCAGCTGGGATAGAGCTAATTTTCTTCCTTGTAGCTGGTATAGTGTTATGTTTTGGATTTAGTATGAGAATAATGTTGGTAACACGCTGATGTTTTCAGCTGTTGCTCAGTAGTGTTTAGACTAAGTCAAGGATTTTTCAGCTTCTCAAGCCCAGCCAGCAAGAAAGCTGGAGGGGCACAAGAAGTTGGCACAGGACAGAGCCAGGGCACCTGACCCAAACTGGCCAAAGGGATATTCCACACCATGTGATGTCATGCCCAGTATACAAACTGGGGGGAGTTGGCTGGGGGGGGGCACAGATCGCTGCTTGGGAACTGACTGGGCATCGGTCAGCGAGTGGTGAGCAATTACACTGTGCATCACTTGTTTTGTACATTCACATTATTGTAGTAGTATTATTATTATTACCATCATCATGATCATCATTATTTTCTTCCTTTCTGTCCTATTAAACTGTTCTTATCTCAACCCACAGGTTTTACTTTTTTCCTATTCTCTCCCCCACCCCACTGGGTGGGGGGGCAGCGGGCGAGCTGCTGCACGATGCCTAGTTGCTGGTTGGGGTTAAACCACGACAGATTGTAATACACACAAGATATAATAATTCCTCAGGTATTGCAAGGCTAATGTGAGAATTTTCTCAGCAAAGAGAGTTTATTGATAAGTTCCGAGGCTCCTGCTTTGCTTCAGAAACAGTACAATATTTTCGGAGCATGACCAGACAGGCTATGAACATGCAAGCACATCACAGAAACAAATTATGGTCCAGACTTTACCATCCTCATAGGTAAAAGAGAGAGGTCAAATGAGAAGGAAGTCTCAGAAAGGTGAAATAACTGGACTGTGGTCATGCCATAGCGGCACAGCCGGGAAAAGAAAACAGATTATCTGTCCTCCAGTCCTGTGCTCTTTTCTTAGAGCCTGATGCTTGCAAGCACAGGTCTACATGCATGTCCAACGTTTTTAGTCTTTCAGGACCATCCTTATGGGCATGAAAATCACAAGATACCTGTTACTGAGAAGAAATTTCATGTGTGTGCATTTGACACACACATGCAGAGAGCAAGGCATGGAGCGGGGTTGCTTTATGGCAGCTACTCTGTTTGCCGTGTCACTTAGGGACCAGGTTTCAGAGGTGGGACACTCGTCTCTTTCTTATCTCTAAGTATTCCGATAATAAGTATTTCTGAAGTTTTATTACACAACTGACATCTCTAACGGATTCCTACAGCAAAGTGCTTGTGTCTTTCATCATTCTGCTTCAGTCCTATGGGTTGTTTGTTTATAGGACACAGTGTACAAGTATAAAAGACACTTAGATGTCTCTTTAGGCACTGTACAGACTGAAAAAACACATTTCTTTTGTAATCACAGAGATCATCTGTGAATTTGTAACACTGTGGCTCTTGTTTACTTAATGAGAGTACCAGTACCTGGCTGGCTCTTGAAACTTGAGCCTGGATCCAAGCTGGATGAATTTTTACTGTCCTGTCTCCCTGCATGTCATTTACCCTTTTTGTAGGTCTCAGCACAGCTGTGTGCGTTACTTAGTGATGGCTACGACGGATAAGCCCAGAAGAGATAAGAGACATCTACAGTTCTTTTAGGAAAACTACAATACGCCGCATTCAGACGTTTCACATCCAGTGCAAAGACCAGGAGAACACAGAAAGTTTGGAGTGCAAAATTAGCATTGCTGGGTTTTCAATTCTGAACACAACCATAGCCTGACTTTAACATAAGCAACAGCAGCTTCTCACTCAATAGATATGCTCTCCTGTGCATTCAAAACTACATGTTTCTTCATAGTAGTTCCTATGTCTTGTCATTGCTCTAGGCCCAGCAGAGGTTTGAAGACCTAAAAATACTGAGCTATTTAGACAATAAGATCCAAAAAATTACACAGCAGCAAGCCACCAAGGGCAAGAGGAAGATACAAATCCTGGTAAGAAGCCAAGCGTGCATGCACAAAACAGATTCTTATTTTCCATTCCTACTCAATCTCTGACTGAAGCTGTTAGCACCGTGCTGGCAAAACAAACAAAAAACCAAACCAACCCCAACTGAAGATTTGCCTGGTCGGAAAGGTACAAAAATCCTTAGATTGTTTAAAAGGTAATAAAGTACTTGCTTATCTGTACATGCAGTCTCCCTGATTTAATCATGTAATCTTTTGTTAGAGAATTATTCCAGGCTACGAGACCATCCGCTTCTTTCCCGCATCATTCCTCTTGGTTGTCCTGTCCGTCTTCATCAGCTCTTTGCCTTTCTGATCGGAGCTCAGGCACATCTATGGTTTGAAACAAGGAAGATCAATAATGACTGAAGGAAACGAAGTACAGCAGGAAGGAGTCGAAAGGATGCTTCTAAAACAAGCCAAAACATATTTTTCATTTTAAATGCAGGCCCGAATTTGTCATAATACATGAAGCCGCATCTGCTGGGAATGCACAGGGAACATGCAGATTCACATGTACTATAAATAGAAAAGTATCTGTATAACAAGTTGCAGAATAATGTAATAAACTACATTTTTCATCTGTCTGACGGCTCTGCCTGAAATCTGGCCACTAATCCATTTAAACTCAAACTTTATAGATTCTTCCAAACTCTTCTGGAAAATTGCTTTTTAACCTGTCAAAAAAAAAGTTTCTTTCTGAGGCTCTGAATGATGATGTTGTGTTCTGAATGAGTGAAATATCCTTTCCACCACTCCCAGCATTATCAATATTAACGATTCTGTCAGCAGGATTCCCATTTGCTCTTTTATAGCTCTAGGACTCTGCTGTGTTAACAGTATTATAATTTGTTTTTGTCAGTTAAGTAAGCCCATATGCCTTAATACAAACAAGGAACAGATTTATTGAGAAAAATGGTGCTATTTTTAAACATCTTTTCTGACTAATTTGCAGCCAGTTAGTGATGTCATGTACTTTGAATGTTAGAAAATCACAATGCTCCAAACCACTAAACTCTTGCTTTGTATATTATACTATTCTGAGAAAAAAAAAAAAAAAAAAAAAGGCGCTTAGGAAACTTCTATTTTTCACATGCAAAAACATGTGGCTAAAATGTTTCAGGTTATGAAACAACAGCCCATAAACTTATGAAGAACATGTACAGCATTTTCCCTTTATGGTACTGACAAAAACGTCATATTCAATATGTCGCCTATTTTCTCTCCAAGCACAGGCTTCCTAACAAAAACAGGCTTATAAGGAAAAAAAGCAAGCGTAAGACAGCGTCATCAGGCTACAGAGTTCACTGCTCAGTCATGTGCTCTCAAAAAACAGCTTTCCCTCTCTTCTGGATGACCAGCCTTAAGTCCTGCTCCTCCTCTTACTGAGTAGGAAAAGTTCGAGCTGCAGTGATTTGCTGTGCAGGATTTTACAGTTTTTCAGTCTCTTCGGTAAAAAAAATGGACATTTCAGGAGATTGTGCAACAGCTGGCTGCAGCACCCTGAAGCTAAAGCAAGTGGGCCGGTGGGTGGTCACCAGTTCTGTGGTGGCTACTGGAGTCCTCCAGTTACACCAGTTGTATCTCAGCTCTGCTGGGGTGGGGGTCTTCCTCAGCGCCGCAGACGCCCCACTGACTGCTTGGCTTCGGCAAAAAAAAGGGAAGATTTGCCTCTTGCTGTGTAGGGGTTCGAGTTGTCCTCTAGGTCTAACTCTGGGTAAGAAAACCTGGCCCCAGTATTCTCTCTTTAAATTCCCCCCACCCCAATTTAGACATTGAGTCATTTGAAACAAACAAATCTAATGCAATACTATTTGGGCCTCTGGGGATTGGATATTTTAGCAATCTTAGGAAGTGTTAGTTTGGGTCCAAGTAAACTATATCAGAAATACTAGGAAGATTCCCTTGTCAGCAGACAGTGATAAACTTTGGAGAGCCATTAACAGTGCTCCCATGAAGTAATAAGTATTTAAAATCAGTGTGTAACAACTGTATTCCCACAGTATCTCTACATCACAACTTTACATCTGTGCTTTCTTCTCTTTTGGAAAAAAAAAAAAAGTTAAAAATGAAACCTTATGCTAATAAAAGTGTGTAACCCACCTCCTGACTTTAGATATGTAGAACCCAATTCTTCTTTCATTTATATCACTTCTATTTTGGTAAAGCTCCTACACATTTGAGTTGAGCTGATTCCAATTTCCTTTGGTTAGTAGGGAAAAAATCAAACTACAAACTCCAGCCAAAAGATGATCCACTGCATGGTTTAGAGCAGGCTCCTAGTCAAATCTCACGGAAGAAACGGTCATATATTGTTAACATTTACACTTCTGAATAGGTCAAAAAGTAACGTGTAACCATTACTAATATGCTGGGGAGCTGCACATGTGTTTAGAATGACATTGATTTTTCTTCCATAGCATCTGGTTCTGTCCATAATTTCCAACACGATTTTTTCCCCTGGGTGAAAGCACATTTAAATCCACAAATGACAACATTAAAAGACTTGATTCAAGACTCCCAATAGCATTAAATTACAATGAAGTTGTGGCAGATTTACACTGGTGAAAGAAAGAGGGGAAAATCATGTCATACATATTCATAGGAAAGATTAATTTATGTGGTACTGACTCTTTACCCGGAGATGGGTAGTTTTCTAGCTCTATTTCAAACAATCCTGTGGCTGTTTGTTTCCTTTGCTTTCTGATGAGCAGAGAGATGGTAGTATTGCATCTGTGAGCAAAAATATAACTCGAGGGATAAAATCAATTCAGCATACACTTCTTTAAGAGAATTTTACATATTAGATGCAATGCCTACTTCAGCTGTTGTTCACTTCAAAGAAGTGCTTATAAAAAGCATTTGGAGGCAGAGGTGAGCCAGAGTTTTCAGAAGAAATGTGTTTGGTTTGGGGTTTTGCTCTTTATTCATGAAGCAAACTTGAAGGGGCGGACACACACTTGTTTTGACCTGGATATCGTTTGTGATTCCTGTTGGCATCTCTGTTATCTTGACCTATCTAAACGGAAAAAGACTTCCTTCCCTTCTGTGCCCCGCTTTCCCCCCACCCTTTGGTCTTGGAGTTCAAGGTCAAAGTTTATGCTTGAGTCAAAGCAGAGAATTAGACTACCAAATCCTGTGTCCTAGGCCGGCAATATAGGATGTATACAGGTCTTTTTCTCTGATCTCTTCCTAAGAACACATTTTAAATGAGAAACCTCTGGAAGATGCAAAAGCCACTTGACTGAGCAGCTGTAGCATACGAAGAGCTGAAACCCACACAGGCTTTATCCTGTAAAGTGCCGAGAGCTTTGACCCAGGCTCAGAAAAGCACTAATCACGTAACTAACTGTACAAGCACTATTAAGGCACTCTGAACTTAATAGCTTGGAGTTAATTGCCAGCTTGTCAATTTTGGAGATAATTTTGTGGTAAGAGCTTTGCTGGCTCGTGACTAGATTGCTGAACACCTTTCAGGACTGAGTCTCAGAAGCATATGAAATGGACTGAAACAACTTAACATTCTTCGAAAGATGAGACATGTAAACGACAACCTTGACAAAACACACAAAAATGTACTACGTTGCATGTATCCTAATTTTTTTTTTTTTAAAAGAGGTGATACTAATATCATTTGTACACACAACTTTGTTCTATCACATGACATGGTTCTTAGCCTTGCCCCAACCCTTCCAGTCTTATCAAATAAACCAATCTTGCTTTCGATTTGAATTTTGTTTAAAAACCCCCACAATTCTGAAAAGCAATGATGTACTAGGCATGAAATAGGTCAAAAGAGAGATTAAGTAAAATTCTTAAAAATCACCCCATGTCTTCCACTTTCATTCCCCTGAAGCCAAGTGTTACTCTTCAATTTGACTTCTCATCATTTCTTCTCTGATGTGTCAAAATACAACTGGAACTGGAGAGAAAACTGCTGTAAAGAAAAAAAAGAATCAGAGAATAATATCCTTTAAAATATGAGCTAACACAGTAACTTGTCTAGTACCTGTCACTCTGCCTTGACTTTTAGAGGATATTTTTTTATGTTCATGCTTCTTGGAACATTTATTTTTGTAGTGGGGGGAAAACGGTTCCTAAAAATACTGCTGTTAATCAGATGTTTAATTTATCTCTCACGAAACGAAACCAAGGAGTCATCAAAATAGAGCATCTAGTCACTGCCTTCTCTTTCCAGCCACGAGATGGCAAACTAGCTTTTAACATGCAATAAAAATCACAGCACCTCTGGTTTTTAAGGAGCTTGGCAAGACACATGCACAAATTCTAACTGGATATTCTTTGCAATATTCTCTTTGCAGCAGTGGTTTTAGAGAGCACAGGGCAGTCGATCCATAGGCTGAGAATGCCTGCTGTATCGGAGAGGGAAAATGAAACAGAGCTAAAAGATCTAAGTACATTGCTAGAGTGAACATTTTGGGGGGTTCAACAAGCTCTCTGAAAACGTGGGTTTGGTTTTATTCTTTTGTCCCTGCACCGTCAGAAAACAAAGGCCCAATCTCCTGTTGTGATTGCCCAAGCGCTACTTCGAGGTCTCCTCTGCTTCTTGCCCCGTGATTCCTAAGGCTTACCAAATTATAATCACATTTTTACACCTTGTACCTCCACATTTCCCCGTGTTTCACTATCATTTCTTTAACCATATTCAGTTCTTCCTAAGGATGATGTGCAACAAACCGCTCATTACACCGGGACAAATCACTGGTCCCTGAAGGCTTACACTGATTTAACGATGTAAAAATTGACTCAGTGCCACTGCAATTAGTGAACATGTAAAAACTCAACAGGGGCAAACTGCTCACAGTAATGTGAACAGCATATTATACAAAACCAAGCTGTATTTCAAATCTCTTTTATAGAAGTAATTGAATTTAGAGATCCAATTTTATGAAGAAAACACATTTAAGTATGAACATTTGCCTTATTATATAACTGAAATTAAGATTGCTGCTGCTGCACTTATGTCAGCAGATTTTTGGCCTCTTTCCTCTCTAATCCCATGCCAGGAGTTAAGAACAGACTGCAAGCTTTTAAAAAACAAGCATGTTTTGCGAGCTGTTTGCAATTGAGGGGTTGGCGGGGGGGGAGGGAATACAAAATGAGAGGCAACCCTGTGTTTGAACCTGCAGCTGACTGCTTGGACCTGTCTTTGATCAGCCCCAGCAGTTCAAAGGCAAGAAGAAATCTGTTAAAAACCCATTTTCTGCTGCCACCAGGTGGCACCGAGATGTCCCCTGTCCCCATCACCAGGCAATGGGCCTCACCCCAACCCAAACCAGAAAGTTCACCTTCACAATTTCCTCTCTAGGACTTATGAATTTAATTGGGGGGGAAATCACTGCAATGGGAGATGAAGACACCACCCTAAAACAACTCCAGGTTGCCTGAGCTGTGAGCTCACCAAGGGACGTCCGTAGGATGGTGAGCTGCTGCGTAATGAAACTATTAGCAAACATATAAAACAAAGGAGTTCTGTTAAAGGACATAAAAACAAGGAAGGCATGTCACAGGAAAATTAACCCTGTATTCTAGGGGCTTCTTGTGAAAGAAAAAATACTCTTAGTTCGAATTCAGGATTTACTGCCTTTCAACTTTGATGAAGCAGTCCTTTCCTTTCTAATTGATGTTGAAAACAAATGGGATTCCACAGGCAGCATCCTGGTTTTGCAACTTCCCTAATTTTTTTCTACTCACTGAACCACAGGAGAATCCACGGGGAAGAGTTATGAACCTTGATCACGCCTTCGGCTGACCCGAAGCGCGTGTAACTTCACAGTTACAACAAGGAATTTGTTCCAGTAAGTCAGAGCTGTGTTTGGTGGAGAGAGCCTCCTTTCTGAGGGGTGAAGCTGCTGGTTTGGACAGATTCCCTCCTGGCTACCGCGTGTCCTTCCCTCCCCAACTTGTCCCCCCCCATAGGTACACCTTACGAGGGAACACTTGACTTAGGAGTTGCAATTTAAGATAAGGTGAGAACTGCTATATTCTAAGGACACACAGGGACAAACTTCCAGAATCTGAAAATATCACGATACCCAAATATTGCCCCTGCGCTTATAAAGACCTCCAGGTGTAAACATTCAGGAGTTTAAACTTACGTATCCTCATCCCGGACGTCTGTTCTTGTCACATGTTCTGCCTTCCAATCATGGTAGTTCCTCATGAATTCCGGGTCTTCAGTAACTAAAATGGCATAATTATCAATAATTACATTTAGAGAGAATTACACACCAACCATTAAATTCTCCAAAACTAGTGACTACACAAGTTCTGCTGATATTTGCAGTGCTCATAATAAAATCCCTTTTTTATTATACTTTGTTATACGTATTTTATTTTCTTGTAAGTCACTATGAATTTTCCTCTACGTTTCAATGAGGCTGGTTCAGGACCTAACCAATTTACACCTGAGTACTGTTATTAAATATGGGCCCCCATGCTGTACCGCCGATCCCACATCCATGGTGGCAAATTCACAGGAACTCTATCAAAATCACCTTGTCGCTTTCTAGAAATCGCCCTAATGCTTTCTAGCCTAATTTAGGATCGAATTTGTCCACTTACACATAAAGGGGGTGGCAAAACAGCACATGTGCAGTTGAAGCACAGTCTCCTCTGCACGTGATGGGATTGTTTGGGTTGCAAAAATTATTCCACAGGTCCAGAGACTTGAGCTTGCTCTGTGTTGCCCAGAACCTGCCTTAGCTCAGGCACCACTCCATGAAAATTAATCTTTTCTACTTCTAAAGACACCAGAGAAGAGAGGAAGGGCAGCCACCTTCATCTGAAATTATGACGTCCCTCATTCAGCTCTGCAGAATCTGTGCTTCCAACAGAGTTCGGGCTCTCTCCATCGGTCTTACACAAATAGACTTCTCCAAAGACAGAGCATGGACACTGAGCAAGTGTGTGCAGGGAAAGGAAAGGCATGAATTATCTGGTCCCTCTGGCCCCCGCTGTAATGGCACTTGGATATGCTGCTTCTCAACCCCAGTTGGATCTGTCGACAAGTTTTCCTGGAACAAAACACACTGGGGACTTCAGCACCAGCGGCGGCTTTATTAGGAGCTACCTGGGTCCAGCAGCAGCAGTGCTACTTATGGTTTTTGCTTTAGTTGTGCTGCTTGGCTTCCTCACCCCCAGTCTCCTGAATCGCAGAGAACTGGTGAGCTTTGTCCTCACGGTGGAATCCAGAAGTAGCGTTGAGTTGCTTGGCAGGAGGGAAACAGAGAATGGGGACTGCCTGCTATTTGTTTTCCATACAGTACAACAAATAATAAGAAAACCCTCATGCTACAAACCCAGATTAGTAATGAGCCTGTATAAAACCCTTGTAAGACGCTAGCAATTACTCAGTTTGGTTAGTAATTTAGGTACAGCAAAACCCAGCAGTAGAGTGTTGGCCTTCACAAAGGCCATAGCTGACATGCATCTCTTGATGCTTTAATATTTGTAATTAATGACTTCTTGACATGACGGTGCCCAACTCCAATTCAGACTTCCGAGACCGTCCCCAGCCAACAAGGTCGTTCTCTGACGGGCAGGACTTCAGGGATCAGCCCTTGTGCTGGGTGGGCACAACGCCAGCGACCTGCCTGGCTCCAAATCAGGTCCTGCAGGCTGGGTCTCCAGCAGGTCTAAACCCACACGGCTCTCCTGGGATACGTGAGCTCACACCAACACATCACCTCAACTGCAAGTTTTGGACACCTGGCTAAAGCGGCCTGACTACAGACACTGTCCTAATTACAGTAGGATAAATCTGGCACAAGGACAGCATCAAGTCCGTTATGTTCAATTTTGCTAAACCAGGTGTGTCACCTTACATGAATCTTTAAGATGCTCTCTTGCTTTTGATGTAGCTATTCTCGACCATGTCCTGTGGTAATCTTCAAGCAAAATGCTTCTAATCCCTCTGAAAACATAAATACAGAACAAGGGAGGAGTTTCTGGCAATTACAGGAGTTGTTCGTTAACACAGGCACTCGTATAACTTTCACAAAGGGACATAATCAGTTAAGTGGATTTAAAACCCTTACAGTATTAATAGTTGACAAATGGCAGAAAGAAATAGGTGCACAAAGCTCCAGCAAACCCAAGAGGAATGACTTCCACAAGAAATTCGTATGTCTGCTCATTACGGCTGTTAAAAGCAAAAGCAAAGATTACTTTAATATTCTGTCCTTCCCTTCAACTCCAAGGAAATAAAATATTGTTTAAAATCGTTTATAAAGCCAATCTAAAGCCAAGGGAAGAAATATTTCTGCCATTAGGTAGAGTTTTGTAAAATCCATTTGGTATTTTTCACATGAGTTTTTCACGTTAGTTTCGAAGTCACTATGCAAACATTGAAAATAAATGAAAAGTGCCTATTTAACTACGATTCCTTTACGGTTCATCGCATTGCTGCGTGGGCTATTGATGCGGTAGGCCTTGTTCCTGCCTCAGATACACTCTATACCTACGTTACCTTTTCCTAAACCAAGTGAGAGAAACCGCAACCTAGGTAAGGTAAGGCGATTTTCAGTTTCATGACAGCTTAAAAGAGCCCAAGCTGGTGCTGCCATGACCCCACCGTCTCTTGCGCTTTTGTCCACACATTCCTATCCCTCCCCAGGGTTCATCTGATCCTGCTGTGAACTGAGAGGGAAGCCATCAGAAAACCAATAAAACAAAATAAAGTTAAAAAAAAAAAGAAAAAGGATCCTTTTCTCCTAGTTTGGCTTCCTGAGCCGGGACACCGCAGGGTCAGGCAGGCACCAGCGCTGGGGTTAGGGAGGGGGCAGGACCGCAGCTGCTTTAGGGAGGTTTAAACTCCCATGGACCATCATCTTTAATCAGAAAGTCTCCGGCAGCACGCTCCCGTTCCCCCTCAGGGCCGGTTCTGGCATCCGTGGGATCTTTCTGGGTCTGGTTGAAGACCGCGGCTCTGCGGCCCCATCGCCATGGAACGAAGAGCTGTCGAGAGTGCTGGACGCCAGCACCGACCGCTTTCCTAAATCCTACCTTAGGACACTTCTTCC
The DNA here is from genome assembly GCF_000737465.1 of Haliaeetus leucocephalus. NCBI lineage: Eukaryota > Metazoa > Chordata > Aves > Accipitriformes > Accipitridae > Haliaeetus > Haliaeetus leucocephalus. The sequence continues at coordinate 174,829 of NW_010973284.1, forward strand.
GAAACAACTCGGAATACTGAACGTTTCTTTAGCAAGATGTTTTTATGGGATGGAGGGAAATTAAAAATTGCATCCCCTTTACTGGCCCCCACCAGAAACCTGGCAAAGCTGCACGAGACTCTTGTCTACTCGCGGCTAGCCAGCATTCTCTGACTTGGCGCCCTCCTAAAGCTCTGCATTATCTCATTCTTATTACTCCTGCTTCTATAAAAATAATTGATTTGGGGGGGGGGGCAGATTAAATTGTAAACAAAACAGATTGGGCCAATGCAATTTTATACATAACAAAACATTGAATCACCCCCTGTCTGAATGATGAAATCCCCTGTGATCCCACTACTGTCCAATATCTTTCAGGAAGTAACAACGAAAGTGAGAGGAAGACACCAGTTATGAAAAAACATGGGCTCTTGGGCTCAGTGATTAACATTATTTTTGTCTCTTAGATATCCTTCCATCCCCCTTTGCCGTTGTAGTCCTGTAAAATGTCAAAAGCTGCTTGCCAGAGGTCTTTTGCCTTTAGCAATATTTAAAGCTGTGTCCATAAGAGGAAACAAGTCCATTACAGATCTCAATTTCCTTCCATTCCACGCTTGGAATTTGCGATGAAACCGGTGGAAGTTGTACCTGAGCTTCGAAGGCACAACTAGATCAACAATACTTTGAAGACAAACTGAAGATATTTGTTCGGGGTTTGCAGTCAATCTGATTCCGTACCTGAGCAAAAAGTCTACAATGAAATCCTGTTTCCACAAGTGTGAATTAGAGTTTAACTTCAGCAGGGCCAAGATTTTATCCTTAACGTCCCAGACGCATCCCCATTGCTAGGGTCTGGAAATAGAATGAGTTAGGAATCCACTGCACTAGTATTACTGAGGCTGAGAACTTCTTGTCCTTAAGAAAACTGTCAGCAGGCCAAGTACTGCCAAATTCTGGAGGGAAGCAAAGGCAACTGAACTGAGAAAAAGAATCTGGCTCCATCTGCTAGTTTGAAAGTTAGCTTCAGAAATATTTCAACAGTGATGCCATGTACAACCCTCGCAGTACAAAAAGACATACATCATAAAAATGATCCAGGTTGTTGGTTTTTTTCTCAGAGTGAATTCACCGATTTCCCTGTGCTATTTATTAATATAATAAATGACCTTAAAATATGTATTGCCTGAAATAAATGTCATTGATTAGGTCGAATAAAAATATCACTTGGCCCAACAATGACAAATTTCCTGGCTGTGCTCCTGTAGGCCAAGAACTTGTTTCATTTAGGAACAAGAGTTGCTGGCAGTAGCTGGGAAGGAAACTGCTTGCCAAATGTCTCCATAGGAAATTAAATAATTGAGAATATTCACCAACAGGAAAAAGAAAATAATTGCTTTCTTTAGTACACAGAAAAGTCGAGAGAAGACCCTTTGGCGGGCTGGTAAAGCTTCAGAGAAGGACCACGGTCCTTCTCAATCTCGGGAAGTTCTACAACAGAGAACAGGGTCTTTTAAAACATTTCTCCCCTAGAGCCTACTGGTATAAACTGAGTGTAAACTGAGTGGGAGCTGTGCTGGCTTTGTAGCAGAGGAGGAACTTACCCTCCTGCCCTACCTTTAATAGTCACACCAGCAGGAATGCTGTACATCCATTTGCACAGAGGCTGGGCTTGATTCTTGTATCTCACCCCAGCAGTATATTAAAAGACTATGGGAGATGAAGGAACCTGGAGAGGCAGCTGACCCTTGATTCTGATGCCCTTCCGATAGCACAGCTTTCCTGCCTTCGGGCTAACGGGAACTTCGTTATGATCACCAGAGTCTGGACACTTTGTGCCACCGTAGGAAAAAAAAAAAATTTACAGGATCCATACCTGCACCCTCCCTCTCCCTCTTGGCACTCACCAAGCAAACTGAGAGAAGTTCTGCCACTTGGTTTACCCTCCAGGCAATCCATGCTGGCAGCTGATCACCGTAAAACAGAAGCACCCGGGCTTAATCAGCCCACATGCATCATTTAAAAAACCTGGGGAAGAGCTTGCCCCACTGCCTTGGGAACCGGCACGCCGCTGCTGGGAATCACTAAGGAACAGGATTCCTGGCTAAGGACTTATTTAAGGGCTGGCTGGGAAGGAATGGCAGAAATGGGCTTCTCTGGATGTGGAGGACTTTTAGGGACCTTCTTTTGGGAAAGAAGGTTTTTTTTTTCCTTCATTCCAGAAATATCTGAGCAGGGGAGGAGAAAGAGGCTTGAATGAGGGTTTCTGGCTGCTCTCGTTGCATGGTTTGAATGGACAGAGTTTTGTTTTCTGTTTGTTTCCTTGAAATAAAGCCAATATTTGTGGAGCAGCTGTGCTGTGCTTAGACTGGAGGGTAGAGAAACCAGCTGGTGTGTCAGAGAGAAAATATTAGCACTTCACGTCTCCCTGTTTTCTCTCGGCTGTGTTCACCAGGACGCATGAATTGCACTGGGTCTCATTCACCACTACCCCATTTGAAAGATCAGGCCGCATATTTGTTTTCCAAGCTCTACCTCTTGTTCATTAAAATTAAATCAACATTCAAATTTACTTGTTAAGCAGGTTTTAGAATTGTTTAAAAAGTTTTTAAAATTCCTCACATTTATTTACGAATAATAAAAAAAGAGACAGTGTTACCTTCTGGGTGCAGACTATTTCTAACATACCGCAAAACCATTTGCCTGTATAAAGATATATTGGTTTTCACCATTTCTGCTGCGTCCATGTTGACTGCATTTTCTGTTACTGGTTTTGAAAGCATCACCTAAGGAATATGACCATACATGAGTCTGTAAAGCATAAGCTATCAAAACCCTGATTGCATACTTAGTTAATAAAACGACACAACTCTATTCCATTAAACTGGTTGTTTTGTGGCCAAAATTATCACAGTAGCCTTTTAATTTGGGTATATTGGGAAAAAAAGGACACCATTTTCTTGCTCCTTTCAATTTTGCCCTTCATTCTTTTATAAATCCCAGCAGACAGCTGTAAATGATACATGACTTTGCCATTTGTTTTACTCATAATCAATATGAAGTTGTCTGGAAAAATCATGCATACACCTGGGGGACATATTCGGTTATGAGAGGAGAGTATCATTTGAAGTGATGGCAGGCAGTGAGGCTGGAAATGAAGACATAAAGAAGGGCAAAGAGTGCTCCACAAAAAAATCTGGATTAATTTGTCTTTTTAAGAAAAAACAAAACCAAAAACCAACAAAAAAGAGAGCGGGCAGTAAATGTGAAACACAGAGGCCCATGTCACAAAATAAAACAACACTTTAAGTTACCACTGATCGTAAGACTCATCCCAACACTCTTGATCAAGATTGACAATATGATAGTTCAGAAAACTTAGAAGTAAAATTATCAGCTTCTTTAAAGCATTTTTCTGAAGTGCAGAGACCTGGGTGGGTACATGCCTCTTGAGCAGTTGACTTACACAAGATAAAAGAGTGTAAATCCTAAAGATCAAAGGAACCAGTTAGCCTGGTCTATCTAAAAATTAGCATTGGTAACAACTCCAATGATAGTCATTCATTTCATCGTCTGTTTTCATCGGAGTTAAGGAGCTGCCAAAAGAGCCACTGGTGAAGAAGTGCAGAAGTGAAAAGAAACGATTCCTGTTTGCAAAGAGGAACGACCAACAGATCCTATTTACCCAAGCTCAGGCGTCATCCAGGAGTTTGTATTTTAAAAACCACAACCACTACATAAAGCGTATTTTAATATTTTCTGACAGAGAAGACATGTAAACCTCCACCTTTTTCCTTCCTGACATAGCAAGTAAAAGGTTGCTTACAGTTAACTTTTCCTTCCACTTCGCAGAGTTGTCGAGGAAGTCTATACATGGCCTCCCAGCACACCAATCCACTGCACGAGGGGAAAACATTCACATGCTGTGTAACTTTTAAGATAGGACGGCTTTGTTGCTAGGCACTAAAGGAACTAGAGATCATTACTGTTTGCCTTGTATATCTTGTATTTTTAAATGACTCAAAAACCTATCTACAGACTTCCTGTCTACAGGACTATTTGCGTGGTTTCCCAGATACGTTCTCATTTTTCTACCCAGAAAAATCTGTCCTAGCAAAAACTGTTAAAATCTCTGCATTTGTCCAAGACTTTTGGACGTTTAATGGCTAGGCAAGAACAACAGCTCAACAGTTCCTACCAGCCTGTTGTATTTCAGCCCTGCAAATGTAGATGACAAAGACACTGATAAAATGAACGGTGGTACAGCAAGTCCTACCTGGAAGGTGTCCCTGCTTCTTGTCCTGGAGAGAGATATGGCAATACTCATGGTGACCCATGACTGTTACCTTCCCCTTTCTCCTTTGTTCCTTCTGATTTTTCAGGAATTCACACATTCCTCCCTGAGGTTCTAGTTGACACCATCCACCTCATGTTAGCAACAGCCTAAATGTTTTGAAACGCTGCAGGCTCAAACCAAGAACTGGATGCGACCGTCATCTGGGTTCCTGCCACCCTCCACAAGTCGTTTGGAACAGCATCATTCTGAGGAGCTGAACCAACCCTCGTGGTGAATAAACACAACTGCCTTACAGTCAGCAAGATGAAAAACGACATGCAAGCCAGGCTCTCCCCATATCCCTGCCAATTGCTGCAATAGCAGAAGATGGGAGAAACAGCACACGACCCGTCTTTCTGCACCGGCGAGGAGGAATCCAACATTTGCACCCTCGACAGTTATTGCACCACGCACAGCTGCAGCGTTTGTATGATACGAACCGATAATGGTGTGAAGTCTTGATCCTGCTCTGTTAAGTCGTCTGCATATTTTCAGGACTGAGACTAACTACCAGATAAGAAAATAAATACATAAATTATATTGCAAAGAAATGGCCTACGAAGCAATGTTTGAAAGGAGTATTATTTATGCTGCAAAGCTGAGCACTCAGAAATTAGGAAAAGCCAGATTTATGGCTTCTTATGCAATCTTCATGGCTTGGCTACTTGAAAGGCCAGCTTCCTTAGGACTGGAGATTTTTTCATCACAAACTAACTTGTGCCCACATACAAAAGTAATTTTAACTTTTTTATCAAATGTCTAATCCATTTGATGCCAACTACCTTTGGATACGGCTTATGTGAATCTACTTTGGAATAATTATTCCATTTCTGGCACTGTTTCCTGCAATACCACAATACAGTGTCCAGACCATCTGTTTATTTGTGTCTTCCCTAACGCTCCTAAATTAGTTTGCCTGGATTTGACCTCTTTGAAATGCTAGCAGACAAGACACGTACACCGCTTTACGGCTGGGACTAACGGTGGTTTTACATACTCGGCATCCCACCCACTCTCAGCGAGGCAGCTCGGTCACAGGATTTTTGCTCTTCCCACTGGGACCTGCTGTCCTCTGCACAGCCTGAACTCCTAACGGGAGTTACTGGAATTATCAGGCTCCACAAGCAGCTCTCCGAGTGCTAAGGGAGAAGAGGCAATGACCTTCCAGAGAAAGAAGAGCGCTGGCATTGCTCCTGCTCACCAGTGAACTCTGCACAGATCTTTATGAATACGACTGTCCACGGCCACAGCTGCACTTCTGACTGGGGACCCAACACTTCTGTATCTCCTTCTTCTTCCAGAAGTCAGCGGCACTGGGTGGAGTCATGTTAAAAACCGAATTATTCGGTTTCTTCCTTCTCCTTGTCTAGAAATACCCTTATTGCATTGGCACGGATATTCTTCAAGGCAACCATGGCCATCCGACAACCCAAACGTACAGAAAAACATATTCACAGTAAACAGTTAGGTTCGCACCGCTCAGCGGTCGTCCTCCTATACCTCTTCCATAGAAGCCCAACTGAATCACGGCATGATGTGGGAGGAATTAAAGGCAACGTGCTGGGTTGAGCCAGTGCCCAGACCCTGACCTGGTAGATCCTGGGAGGAAAGGGAGGATTTCTGTTCTGGACACTGCATGCTTAGCCTGAAAATGTGCAGAGCCAGGTAAGCCGCCATATGGGAGGAGTGGCTGAGGTGGAGTAGCAAAAGTTTAGATGCAAACTTTTGGGGTAGTCATACCAGCAGAAAGCTGGAGTCCAGCATAGGCTACTCAGCAGAGCTTTTACCGAGCCTTCGTACTGCCTTGAAGTACTAATTTACCTTTTTAAAAAAAAAAAAAAAAAAAATCTCTACAGCGTTCAAGTTCTTTGGTGCATAAAAATACTTCAGAGACAAGAAAATACACTGTGAAACGTAACAACAACAGAACAGCAAATATGATTTCTAAGGTGACCCCTGAGCCAAGCCAAATTCCCATCTCACAGCCCCATGCAAGGAAGGCGAGACTAACCGGGACCAGGGCTGAGCCGCGATGGGGATGCCTTCGGGCACTGATCACCTTTCCAGCAGCTCACAGCAAAAGCTGAGAATAAGCCAAGCCCAACTGGAGAGGAACCGGTGAGTACGGCAAAGTTTGTTTAAACAACATTGGCTCAGCGTAATGATTTTGGGCAATACTGATGCAAAACAGAGACGGCAGTCTTTAGAGAAAACAAGCCGCGGCCTTCACAGGCCACAGTTTTGTTGGGTTTGCTGGAAGGCTGGGTGCAAGATGGTGAATTTAAGCATGACCGTTTAAGATGGTGAATTTAAACGGGGGGGAAACGCTGGCCTTGGCTGGGAAGTACTGCACTAGCCTCTCAGGAGAGCTGGGGAAAGGGCTCGGGAGCCGGCACCGCGGAGGAGAAATCCTGTATAAGGGTTGTGTGGGGCAAATTAGCGGGTGCCTCTGCCGCAGCGTCCTTGTGGGGTGACCTCCCGGAGGTACCCCGTCCCCGAGGGGGGCTCGGAGGGCCGTGCCCACCACGTTCCCCTTGACCAGCCCCAGTTCCTCCCTCCAGAACGGGGAGTCCTTGCTCTCCTCCTTGGTTGCGGAGGTTCCCCCGCCTTCGTTTCCCATCCGCCACGCTGCGGTGTTCATCCCCGCCGCAGTCCTCCATCCCATCTCCTCCACCCTCCTGTCTTCCTCACCTGCCTCCTCGCTCTCCTGGCTCCTACTTCAGCCCTCCCCACCTCCATCCGCCCTCTCCGGCCCTTCCAAGCCGCGCTTCCCTCAAACAT
>NW_010973284.1:182392-182696 GCF_000737465.1 Haliaeetus leucocephalus
CTCAGACTTTCAACTCCTCCCCTCCTTTCCCACCGCTGCTTGCAGTGTACGAGTTGCGTTTGTAAGAAGGAGTAAGGCAGTGTGCTGTATGCATAATTACATGGCAGCACATCCACAGATCTTCTTACCAAAATCACTGAAAATATTGAGCTGCATTTTTGCACTGAAACATTCAAGCAGATTCATAAAGCTCCAACTCGATTTACTTCATTAAAGGGCGGGGGGGGGGAAGCAGAGTTTCAAACGGTTCTCCGTCCGTTGTCCCCTTGGCAGAGTAGATAAATAGTCCACAGAGGCCAAATCC
>NW_010973284.1:182706-353871 GCF_000737465.1 Haliaeetus leucocephalus
CCAGATCCAGACTTTTTGCCCAACTTTTCCTGTGCCGCACCTCCCTGGTGCAAGGTGCACGGGGACTGTCACCCTTCTGCAGCTCCAAAGGACCCGTCCCCGTAGGAAGCGTCGTGGTGGCCTCTCCATCCCATGCGGAGAGGAAGAGGAGGCACACAGGCCATTACTCGTACCTTGTCAGAGAGCCGAATAAAGCACATCTGCGGCTCGGTGGAAGAAGGGCTAAATGCAATGTCTGATGTTAGGAAGTCACTTGTCCTTTTCCACTTCTTTTGGCCTTAAAATGTAGGAAGATGTGTGTGAAGGCAGGTGAGCTTACATTAAAGGGTTGGGTTTTTTTTTTTCCCCAAGGGTGAGGTGTTTTGCTCATTCTGCCCATGGCTCTGGCCACCTGGCTCCTCATCTGGCCCGTGGCTGTTAGTTACTGTTTCACAATGTTATTGGATTTTTTTTTAAACTATGGAAATACCTACCAAAAACATTTGAGCATGTATAGATACATGTACGCACATATATAAACAAACATGCACACTGTACTCCGAGCACCAGTTGTGGTTTAAAAACCCGTGTACTTCTTATGAATCTAATAGATATTTCTGTTTTAAGTTCCTCAGATGAGCAAAAAAATAACCCAACTTCTTCATAGAGGCTATAGGTTGCAGTGCTGGAAAATGTTCCTTTGTGTCTTAAGGTCAAAACTCATTAACCAACAGTTGCTGTTCCCCTCTGCAGGAGCAGATAAACCCCGGGGTTTAGGGTACAAATCAGAAAATTAAGGCAGTCCCAGGTTGCCAGTTCGAAAGTTAGACACCGTTCCAAAATGCGTTGCGCTATTAAATGGAAAATAAAGGACACCACAGATGCTTCTAATAATTCCAGTTTCAAGTCAATTTTCCCTCCTTTGTCTTAAAGGGCTTTTGATGTGTAGTCACAATATTGTCTCTCTCTCTGTTTTTAATAATTTTATATTACCTCAGCAATATAACTGTCCTGAAATATACTGAACTTTAATCTTTGAGAGATCAAACAGGAAGAAATATGATGGGCTAGGGAGTGACTGACTTGGGGGCAATATTCTCTCCTCCTATAAAAGATAGCCCACAGCAAGATAAAAGTTGCTTCTCGGATTCCACGAACATCACATCTTTAAGAGAGGTTTTCAGGCCCACGGAGAGAGCAGACTTGGGGCCACAAAAAACCATCGCCATTGAAGATGCAGCCAAAAGCAAGCACGCTCTCACAGAACTCGAGGATGTGGTTTGGGTGACTACATACTTTAAGATTGGTCCCAGCACCCTCAGACCTCCTCGGTTTAGCCACGCTCTGGGAAGACTAACAGCCGAGAATCATTTGGCTACTGTCTTTTCACTGGAATAAATGTGCTGGCTCTGTCTCAAGCAAAAGAAATATCTGGGACAAAAGTGCAAGGTTACATACCAGGAAGACATTGTAATATCTGGGGAGGGGAATTTAGGAATCGGTACGCAGATCTTACGGACACAAAGGAGGTGCTCTTTCAAAACACAGCTAGTGCTTCCTCTCCAAAAGACGTTTGCTCTCCATTAGCTTAACCAGGCAGAAGCCCAGTTGCCTCGTTTTTCCACTGAGGTTCTCCAGCAGAACCAGAGGTAGTGAAACTCAGCTTAGCGTGGCTCCTCATTCCATTCCCTGACCACAGAATGATGATGAATTCATATTCTAAAGAAATACTGCTTAAAATATTGTAACATACAGTAAAGACGCTGTAAATTTTTTCTGCAAATAAAAAATAACCTTTTTTTGGTTTATTGTAGCACTTTGGAACAAAAGTCAGTTTTCGTACAAACTGTTCTTTTGAACAACTGTGTTACCATCTCTCTTTTGCTGGCTTGGGAACCTGCTGTATAACACACTCTGCGTTCATCAGAACCGTTTGTGAACTTGTGCCGCACGATCAGTTCTCACAGGTACAGACCGAAGGTTCAGGGTTTCATCAAGTTCATTACAACTCCTAAAGACTCCCCAGAAGGTCAACAGCCTGATCCAGATGCCACTAAAATCAGTGCAAAGACTCCTGTGGATTTCTGTGTGATTTATCCCAAGCCATAAGGAACAATGAGAAGACTTTTTTTTCACAAACCTGGCCCTCCTCTGAGATTACCATCTTTGCTACATGTAGGCAGCCCTCTCTCCCTACCTGCGGCTTTATCATGTTCATGGATTTCTAATTAATATCTATAATTCATAGCCAGTTACTGTATCTTACACTTGCATGCGGGAGGGTGGGTGATAAAGTCATATCTACCTTAGCGCTTTGATGTACCCAACATCTAGTGTGACATGGTGTGACAACGCTCAGACATACTGAAAAGAGTGAATCCTGCCAACGAGCCAAATACCTTCTGATAAATAGAGTGACTAGAGCCAATAGATGTTGAGGGTACTCATTCCATAGAATTGGGTCCACAGGGAACAGCATGTGGTTGTACTTGAGAGAGTTTTTGTATTGCCTGCCTTCCCGTCAGGAGTGTTTTGAGTTAGGTGGACATTTTAAAAGTTCTCCTGGTGACCGTAGGTTACAGAACGGTATTGGAACAACAAGCAAATGTAACAGAGTATTTCCAAGCCTGTAACTTTCTTGGATATCCTTATTCATGCAAAGCAAATAATGGATTCCTTTTTGACAATTTCTCATGCTCGGGATAAACATATGCTGGTATTTCTGAGTTTTCCAGCCCAAATTTCTGCACAAGTAGTTCTCTGCTTTACCTTCTGTTTTCAATCCAGAGAATGCAGAAACTCACTATAATTGTTCTGTGGGAACAAAGGATACAAATCTCCATTTCAGACTCTGCATTTTGGTCTTTAAATCAGCAAATATTTATTCTGTATTACAGAAATACTAGCTAACCTGGAGGGAATGAGATTCTCCAGATTGAAGGCTTACTGAACAGTGTTTATTCAGAGTTTGATTTCCAAACCTCTAGAGCTTCTCAATCTATCACTGCATTTCCAACAGTCTTGGCTGTCCTATCTCCCCGAAGGAAGAAGGGATGATGACTCTTGCATGTAGCATTAGGAATCTGGAAAATTCCCTCTTCCTTCGTTTGCCACAAAAATAGCTTTCATCTGTATGTCTGCATTCCCACCTGCGGAGCAATTCCTTAATTTCTGGCAACATTTATTTTCCACATTGTCTAATTGGTTTTTAGAAGATTTTTTTTCCTCTAATCTCTCCCTGACGAATTCCTGCCTCTCTGCGTTAGCATTCATTCCCTATGCAGCGGTTGTGAGCCAGACTGTGATTTCAGCCTCACAGTTCACAAACTTCACCCGCTGAGAGAGGGAGAGAAGGGCAAGAAGAGGTCTTTGCAAGAGTTTTCAGGTGTATTGTTCAGTGCTGGTTTACATCTGTGAGTCTAAAAATATTTCAACCTTAAGGACCCAGCTTACTTTGAAATAAAGGAAAAACCCTAAACTGAGCTGTGAGTGGGCTTGCACTGTGGCTCCTGTTTTTTTAACAGAAAACCGCAAAGTGTGTGAGGGACTATTTTATGACTCTCATTGCTGCTCCACTAAGTATTAGGTTACTGCTTTCCTATCAGGGTGATTAAAGCTAAGGATGCAAATTCACAGCTAAGCTTACCTGCGTAAGACAGCAGTCCCATGGGAGCTAAGTGTGTATAGTACTGATGTGAGGGTGGTTTGACTCGAGTGTGGCTCATGCTTGTCTTTACAGAATTGAACCGAATTCTGGCATTATGCCTCATATGTTCAGATTCGACCTGACGAGACATGTATCACTTGTCATCCCAACTGGCAGAGACCATCTGTCCCGATGTCTCGTGAGCTGGTTCCCCAGCTGTCTTTTCCAGCCCGTGTAGATGAAAGAAGAGCCTCCTGAAGATACTTCCATTTTCTTCACACTTTCACTCAGTGAAGGCTGTTGCTTGACAGTGACGAGCAAATACTTTGGTATCATTGACCACGATATCTCAGCATCTTTTTCAGCCATGCTTTTGCAGAAATGTCTGTGCGTCAACTATGGCACAAAGATTCTTATTTCTCTGTTGATTTCATTTACAGCATGTTCTTTACTGAAGATTTTGCAATAAGAGCATAACCTAAGGACCACAGACTCGTTTGGCTGCATATAGTTTCTTCTGTTTCTGCAACCAGATACTTACGAAGTGGCAGACTGTCTTTAAACTGGCACTGTTGAAATTTCAAGCCCTTAATGGTACAAGCTAAGAAATGCCATAGGAAAAATGGGTGGAAAAAAAAGCTTCTTCCTTCTCAGTGCATTTGATGCTTAAGATGCCAAAGAATTGTTTGCACTGATGCAACCACTCAAAAAAGTATGCAGGAGTAGATGAGAGAAAAGACGGATCAAGAACGACAATACGGTTACTGTCTGTTGAAGAAGATGCCAAGCGAGTGCTCCAAGTGAGAAAGAGCAACTCCCTAGCCTCTGGTTATGTTAATAGCGATGGCTCAGAGAAAAACATCTCATCCGTTCCTGTAAAACGCGTCTGTTCAAAAGTAATTTTTCAGCATTTGAGTCTGATAACCTGACACAGACATAGAAGCTAATAAAATGTAATTATTGTCTGAATCTTCAATCAAAACTAAATTTTAGCTGACAAGTAACATATTTTCATTACCGATCCTGATGTAAACTCAGTCCACATGGAAGCTGGCATCTCAGGTTCATAAAGGATCTCAGAAGTCACGGAAGTCCTTACTATGGAATTACTGATTGCTCTTAATCTGCAAGCACAGTTTCACGCCTGTGCAATGGAGAGGAAGCCTGACAGCTCTGGGTGCTGCCGCAATACAACGTACCATGGAAGCTCAGACCGATGCAGCAGGACGTAAACCTGAAGCGAGGGGCTGGAAGGGCGATGCTGACCCTCGGTACGGAGCTAAACGGCACCGATGAGATCACAGCAAAGACTGCGTCATTCTCACAGGGTAGTTACGCCATCCCGCTTCTCTTGTGTGCTCTGCAAATATTTGCACAGTCAAAATACTCCTTTAAGCCTCCGTATGTTACCCCTAAGTAATCTGTCCGCAAATATTATTTGCAAAACTCACGTGTCCCATTCAAGTGAGCATTTCAGCAGACGCCCTGCCTGAGCTGAGTGAGCAGATTTTAGCTCTCTGTCGAATACGAAACATTTCAAGTATCTTAGACCAAACGGAGGAAATACCGCTATGTTTATGTTAAAACAATGTTTTAATAAACAGCAGCATAAAATAATCAGTGTTTAATATCATCTCTGGCATGTGAAATACAAAAATGCACATATCTTAATTATAAAATAGCCTTTTCATTACATTTTCATGCTTGCCTAATTGAAATGCCCATAATTAATAAATCAATCATCAAGTAATACAGTGATTAAACGCATGCAGTGAAAACAAAGAAAAATATTTGTATAAGGTAGTGGCTGAATATCACCATAATATATTTCAAGAACATCTACATCAGGTTAAAAATAAAAAGAAACAGACCAAGATATAAAATGCAGAGATGTATTTTCACTTCTGCTGTACAAAACATTATCACACTTTTGTGCAAAAAGATAAAAATAAAGTCATATTATACAACACTGTCAACTGAGCAAAAGATTGTTTTTGTTCCGTGTACAATAAAAATACTATTCAGTACAAAAAAGTCTGTGAAAAACTGTAATGTACACAGCACTTTTGTAACTCATTAAAGTGGTTTCAAATGAATAATCTAGATTGCTTATACCTGAATGAATTTTTTAGTAACTATACAAATGTCATATTTCTAAGGTGAAAGTTAACCCTAGTTCACATTATTAGAATTGACAGACAAAATTGCTATCAATGGATTTGCTGCCTAATGGAATGTGAGTTCCCCTTTTTTCAGGGTTACTGGAGTCATAGTCAGTGAAATTACACATTGATCTGAAACAATAAATATTCCTGGGAAAACTGATTGTCATATATAAAATTGTGGTTTGGAGCTTTTCCATTAAACAGTTGCATAGCAACAAAAGGATATAAAATTTCTGCTTTAACTACTAGATTATGAAATGTTATCTTTGAATAAGCTGATTCAAGTTCTGAAATTAAAACACTTTAATTTCATTTCCTTTAAGGCAATTTCTTAGAACTCCAGCCATCTTTAGCAGCCAATAGCAGATGATTTTTGTAGACTGCAAGTTGGAAACTCAAGCTATTGTGCTGTCATATAAATGACTTTTTTTTTTGGTCTGAATCTGAACTCAGACTCCCAACTTAACGAAAGACCAAAATCCTACCTGAAGTAATTTATTCAGCTCTCAGATCACATATTTGAAACATAATCCTTGACTGCAAAATTTACAAATATTTTAACTAGCTATTGGAACTGAAATTGCACACCCAGTAGATCTCTGAATATTTGCATCTCCTAAAAAAGAGACAAATATTAAAATATGTTTTCAGTATAAAAAAGTTTCTGTGATTTAAACCACATCAGAGGTTTAAGAAGCTGTGAAAAAGCGTATGATAAGATGTTTTTATTTAAAAAAAAAAAAAAAGTCCCCCCTTCCCCTTTTTGAATTGTCGGTGGCACTTAAAAGAAACAATGTGTCCATTAACAAAGCTGAGTATTCATACCACAACGATCTTTGTCTGGTTGAGTCTGCCCATCCTGTTAAGCAGTTAAACTTCACAGAAGATACTTGCTGCAATGTCTGTTAAACAACCAGAAGAATCTTTAATAAAATATTTGAATATAAATCTTTTCTACGACTTTCTAGTTTGTATTGTAAATAGTTATATTTACAAAGGCCTCGCTTATTTACAATTCAGCTGAAATCATAGATTCATTAGGTCCATGGATGCTGGAGTCTCCTAATAGGGAAGACTGCTTTGAGTCAATTTTGTATGGTTTTTGAGTTTTATTTCCAAAAACCGTAATACCAATTCCCCCTGGATGACTAGGAATTGACATATGAGATAGCAAAGGAATATTTGCTTCCTGGTTGGATCCCGAAGACGGCAAACTAGTGACGTGACCTGTGCTGGTCGACCCGCTGGCGCTGCTCGGAGAGCGACTCTTTGGAGGAGGACAGTGCTGGATTACCCTGGGCGGACCTTGCGGTTGATAGTGGGCAGCTGGGAAAGCAGCGTATCCTGGTGGAATCGGGTACCCGTTGATGGGGATGTATCGCTGGTTTTGAGGTATTGGTGGTCCGATGAACCCGGCGATTTGGCCTTGTGGTATACCTTGTGCTGGAAACATGTAGTTAGGGTACCTAGGATTACTGAGATTACTAACTGGACTTGCGCTGAGGGAAGTCGTTTGAGTGGTGGCGTTCCCACCGGAGGGGGTAGTAGAACTAGTGTGACTTGAAAGACCCTCCCATGAGCGCAGCCTGGCATGGATTTCTTTAAATCGTGGCCTCCGGGATGGCAGATCGTGCCAGCACTCTGTCATCAGGCTATACATTCTGGGAGGACAGTCTTCAGAGCATGGCAGCAGTTGTCTTTTCCTGATCATCTCTATGACTTCTTGATTACTAAATCCATAATACGGTTGAAGTCCAAAGCTGAATATTTCCCATAAAACAACTCCAAATGACCAAATATCTGAATCGGAAGAGAACTTGCCGTACATAATCGCCTCCGGTGGCATCCAGCGAATTGGCAAGAGAGACTTGTTTTGAACTCTGTAATAATCTGCCGAGTAGATTTCTCTCGAGAGTCCAAGGTCTGAAATTTTCACGTGAAGTTGTTCTCCAATTAAAATGTTACGAGCGGCGAGATCTTTATGGACAAAAAAATGACTTGATAAGTACTCCATCCCTGCTGCAATTTGGACTGCAATATGCAGGAAATCCCCATGGTCCAGGCTGGATTTTACAGTCCCATCCTCATCGCTGCTGCACCCAACATCCGAATGCGGCGATCGCATGATGAGAAACTCATGCAGGTCTCCTTGGTTCATGTACTCGAAAAGCATGCAGACAGGTTGCTCCTGGGTCACAACACCTAAGAGGCAAACGATGTTAGGGTGGTGGAGCTCGGCCATGAGCGATGCTTCTTGCTGGAACTCTGCCCACTGCTGGGGGTTGTTAAAGTCTTTTAGTGTCTTGATAGCAACGAGCTGAGCGTGATCCATGCCTGGAAGGTAGAGATGTCCCTTATAGATCTTGCCGAAAGCACATTCACCCAGTTCTTCCATGAAACGAACAGCAGACAGCGGCAACTCCTTAGCCTTACTCTGTTAAAGAAACGACAGCAAACACACGTCAGAAAAACAGGACTGAAAACATATTGTTAAGTAAAAAATCTTTTCGCACAGGATGTCTGAAAGCCAAGCAGACCGACACAGGAACTCCCTGGGCCACATACCCATTTGGCAACGATCCTGCTCAGCCCTGTGAGATGCGGGCACTGGTGCGACGGCATCCACCCCGGGCCAGATACGGCCTGAGGGACACCAGTATCCCAACACCGGCAAAGCCCGGGGCAGAGTGCCATCTAATCTTTGTGCGCCCTGCTCTAAAACTTAATTTAGAATTACTTTTTACCCTCTACACAAGATCAGATAAGTAGTAAGTATTAGATCTAAATATATGCTGGAACCAACAGCGTTTCAGCAAAGGCATTTATATACTTGGGCTTGGGCATTTATATACTCAAAATTGAATCTGACTAATTTCAGGAATTGAGGCAATTCACATACTTTAAGTAAGTACATGCTGAAGTGTTTTCTGGGCCAGGGCCTAAAGTTTTAGCAGAAAACTTTTTTTTAAAAACTATGTCCTTGTAGCCAATTCTTCCTCGACTTTGCTATTAACCCTTCAATGTGCAGCAGAGACTACCTCTGTTCACGCTTGACTGAATGTTGAATCCTGAAACGTGCAGGACAGAGTCAGCTGGAAAAATGAGATAGTGGTCGAGAAGAAAGCCAAACTTTTTTAAAACCCTGCTGTTATTCTGGGTGCATATATTCACTCTTAGGCCATAAAAAATTGTATTATTTTCAGACGTTAACTTCCACATGTAACACCTACACCCAAACCCACTCATTAAGGCTCCTCAGTATAGCCATAGGTAGTAATTTAAGGCTAAATGAGTTTGGGATCTATGTTTCATAAATTACTGTATACATTAGCATTTGCATTCCTGAAATAATATAACGGCAGCTTTACAGTGGCAAGATAGGAAAACAACTGACATTTAAAAAAATCATTTAAAAATGACATTTTAGAATAAATGAATTCTAATCATATTGGCCACATGACTTTTAGACAAATACTGCATTAATAGTAACAGTAACAGTAACAGTAATAATGATGATGATGATGATGATGATGATAATAATAATAATAATAATAATAATAATAATAATAATAATAATAATGAAGCCATTCAAGCAGGCAGCCAGTAGACTGTATGGTGATGGCAGGAAATTAGCTATATTGTTGAGGAACAGATGGTTTATATTATACAAATCCTTTAGGCTAAAACTTGTTTAGGTCTGGCATATTGTAAATTATATTTTAGTAATGAAAGTGAAATGACCTCTGTCTGACCTGAGGCTGGGTTCGTCTGTTTGAACCAACATAGTGGAAAACTATGAAAGAAAATGAAGTCATAAAGTTTTGGCAGGAAGGGCTCATTTCAAGTTAAGCGGTTATAAATCTGCTTAGTTTGTGTTTGACAAGTATTTGTCATACATCGGTGTACAAAATGTAAAGAAGTGTAAAATACATATGAGGCAGCACGCCAAAGTAAACCGAGTACAAAGGGAGAGCAGTAAGAGTGAAGCCCACCGCCTCTATCTCTTTATCGGCTCCTTCCATTAGGTGAACGACAAGACCAGCTTAGTTTATTATATTTTTTGAAGGCAATTAAAATCCCTTAAAACTGAAACAGGCTTTTGGACAAAATGCTAACTTTTTTATTTGTATGAGCAAACACACATCTACCTCAGTTGGAGCTCGAAACCTAAGCGTGTTTTTACCCAAAGTTGCCATTAATACTGGATACAGTATTTAAAAATAGGATTCTACTTCCTTTCTTTTAAAATTTTGTTTGAAAGGCAATCAAAACATTTGAGACAGGGAGAGCTGGGTCTCCCAGTGGGAAAACAGAGAATTAGCATAAAGAAGATGGAAAGCTTTTTGCAGCATATACTTTGAACATAAAAAGAAAACAGAGCAGTCTGTATTTGCAAACATTTCTGGGCAAGTTGCTTTCCTATGTTGTGTGCATAAGGCATCAGTGCGTCAGCAGTCCAGGTGGAAATGGTGACCTCATTAAAATGATGCTGACATTCCCATTATCTTCAGTTTAGTCAGGATCGTACCCCAGTGATCTAGTAGGGCAGGGACCAAGAAGCAAATCCAAATTTACCAAACTATTCCACGGAGGTTGGATGCAAGATGTAGTTTTGACACTTACCTAATTAAGTGGCTTTTGTACTATTACCAACATTTTGATATACAGCTACTCTAAGATGTACGCGAAAGCTGAAATTAAGAATTTTCAAGGAAAATCAAGATAAATTCACTGGGCCAGTGTGGGGGGGACTGGGGAGTTAAAATATAACAATAGACCAGACTCTGTCTGACCACCCCGAACAGATACCCCGCACAACAGTCCTGCTGGCACCATGACAGCAGCACCCAGTGCCTGCAACACTATTTAAAACAGGAATCCTAGTGTTAGCATTACGCCGTGTAAAAACATCTCTGTATGCAGTTTGTATTACTAATGGGCAAAAGCAGCACTGCATTTTCCAGCACAGCTGCACAGTGGGTTTACTTTTATCGCTGACTTAAAAAGACTCTCCTACTCTTTCTGTGAGCTGGTGGTGAGCTGGAATTTTCCTCTGCAACAACTTTCCGTGTCCATCCCTGCCACCCTGAGGCTGCGGCTCCACAGACACACGGGGCAGCACCCCCAAAAGAGCAAGTAGTGCCTGGGTGGCACAGCTCCATCCATCCCTGCCCCTTGTAGCGTACTACCCCTATCTCACGGAACACAGCTACATAAGTAACTGTCCCTAGGCTGCCACAATGAACTCGTTATAACCTAATTCTATAAACTTGACATTTAAGAGCAAGCAACAGCGGTATCCCATAGCTGCTTTACCGAACTTGAGACGAAAACTACTCCAGAATTTATTCAGAGATGAAGAACACAGCTCCTGAAATACAAGTGTAACATTTCCTGATGCTGAGTGAGCAGCTCTGCTGAAAGAACAGCTACAGCAGCGATATTTGAAGGTTAGAGTTCATACTGCTGAAACTCAATAAAATCAGAATTTGGATTCATTTTGCTATGTCATTTTCTAACAAAAATAACAGCTTACTCAAAGGCATGCTTGACTGCTTCAGATACTACAGCCGACACAGGTTCTATTCTAATTACTTGTAGCTACTGATTTTCACTCTGAAATGCTTCAAAAGAACAATCTCCATCGAGTTGTTGAAGAGAATTGGCATGGCGTGAAAAACAAGGCAAATACTCTTTCCAGGGCATTATTCTGCCTGTAGGTGGCAGAAGGCAGTTACAGCCCTGAAATGGGTGATCCATACAGGTTCGCAAATCGGCTGCCCTGCCAATAAACAAGGAGCTCAAGGTTAATCACCTTGAAATCTGAAATGATTTTTAAAAATGCTTCATGAACCTGGGACTACAGTGAAGCAAAACATTACCAGCAACAAGAGTTGCTATGCATGAGCTGTGCTGGCCAGAACTGCAGGCAGATTTTTGAGGCTCTGTTTTGCTAATTTCTCTTTTTAACTGAGAGAATGGGTAAGCCTGAAAAAACAAGGAACAAATCTTTCCAAAGTGATTTCAGCTAAGAGAAAGATGACATATGACTACAGCAGACCCACGAAAAAACTCTCAAGAAAATGCTGAATCTCATCTTTATCTGCACTACTTTCTAACTTAAATGAGGCAATTTAGAGATGCTTCAGTACCGGGTCGCTTGCTTTATTACAAAAAACCTCCAGCTCCTATTTATCCAGATACATGGACAATTGCCTCCACTGGTCCAGCACACTTGCTACGCTGCCGTCGAGAAAAGTCGTTACAAAAATTACAGCTAAAGGCACCAGCAGAAACTGCAAGTTGGAAATCAGCTTAATGTTTCAGCGCTGAGTTGATCAAAGCATTTAATTCCCTGCCTTTACAGACAGCAAATGTCGAAGCAGAAATGAGAGATTACCTTTGGTTTATAGGCGTTGAGCATTGACATCTCCACATTTTGACCTCTTACGTGTTTAGGCTGTCTTTGAACAGGGGGGGAGGATGACTTCTGATTGTTGCGGCAGATGCAGATGAAGAAGAAGAGTAAGGCTATGGCCAGGGGAATAGTAACACTCGGCACCAGGATATACAGGATTTCCATTTTATTCTTTTCCTTGGAATCCTTATAATCTGGTTCAGAGAAAAAAGAACCCAAAACAATGAATGAAGTATCGCACAGAGTCAAGTATATCCCTGGGTCAACTAGAAGTGTTAAGAAGAATAAAACATCCAGGTAATACTACTGCAATCCACCTTGAATGCTGTTTTATTTCCTTAATATTAACAGAGCAATTAATTTTGTTGAGTAACATTTCTGTAAGAACACAAAATGGCCAGGAACAATTTCCCTGCAGCATGTCAATTCAAACCTACTTATGGTCATAAAATAGCTGATTACTGTGAGGTAGCTATTGCTTGGGGTGAAATGAAGTAATGGTCCAATACAGGTCCACAGAAAAGTTAATTTCTAAAATAGCTTATGGAAGAAAGGCTCTGGTGGAATTAGGGACTCCTTATTTTAATATGTGTATTAGGTTTTGGTGCCATAGTTTCCTTAATCCAACAAAAATGTGGGGAGCTTTAAGGATAGTTGTATCCCCCTATTTATTTCCAGCCTCCTGTTCTCAACATCTCCTAGCACTGGCCAAAGCACTTGTGTGGCCACCCAGGGCACTGGAACAAACAATATGTGCAACTGCAAACTCATTTTCTTGTTAGTTTTAGGTGCAGGAGCAGGAGGATTAGGGACTCTAGAGCTGAAGAAATGGAGAACACCTGGGAGATGGGAGGAGATGCATGGAAATGGCAAGAAAGAGAGAGAACAGTCCTGGTTTTTACCCCAGGAAGTCAGGAAAGGGGTTCAAAAAGTCTGAACACAGACAAAAGCTGCAGCATAATCTTAAAAAAAAAAATCTTACATACTAAGGACTTGGTCTTAATAGGATTAACGGGCTAATGGGAAAACCCACCCCTCTACCAACTATATACTAATAGTGCATCATCTGAGCAGGGTGGCAAATGCTGGCACAAAGGACACAGCAATGATAGTTGAAAGGAAAGCTAGAGCATGGATAAAAAAGGAAGGATCCGGAAGAGGTTGGGAGGCTGGTTTATTTAAAATAGTATGCATGCTAGCCGCAATATTTGCCCCCTCAGCACGCAGCTCTTCACAGCCAGGCAGCGAGTGATTAATTTTAGAAACACGAAACCCTCTTCTACCACTGCCCAGCAAGGCATAGCGGGGCCATCAGACACTCACCTCCCTCCAGCTGGCTCTGGTTTCACAGGGCACGTTGCTTAGAGGAAAGGTGCAGAGGGAGAGGAGAGGGAGGCTTTGGAAGGAGCTCACGTCCTCGCGTTCACGCAGCACCCGCTTGCGTTGACAAGGACGTGCCTTCCAGCCGGACCGCTCTGAGCACAGGGACGCTGAAGCCTGCTTTGCTCTGGTATTTCCAGGAGCATTCACAAAATTTAGGGTATAATTACGCACGGATTAACACACTAACTATGGGGTACCCCGGGAACTTTGAGGATCACCTTGAGCTGCAAGATCGGTGGCCGTAGCCTGGTTGTTTCCGAGGGAGATGGTGAATATCTGCGGCAGCATCAGGCTTAGTGGATTCTGGCAGAATGGGGAATGTTTTATTACTCCTACAGGGTCATTTCAGTTTGTTTGTCTCTGTTTTCCAGGCTGGATTTTTAGAAGTGCTTAGCAGCCCACACAGATATCTTTTATGCGCTTAATTAAACATGAACTTGATCTGAGGCTTGGGTTTGACTCAAATTGTGACAGAGGCAAAGTTCAAATGGTTCTGGATGTCACTTTGCATAACCCCTCTCCTCTTACAGGCTCGCGCTGTCCTTCTGCTCCCCCCCCACGCTCCTTTTTGACCATTCTTTTTAGATTAAGTTGTGCCATATGGTTTTTAATTGAGAGGAGAGAGAGTCCAAATATCTCTACGGCCTTTGGGAAACAAGAGAGCACCAAAGCACCGTCCCCATTACAGTCTCCCCGTGCCCGCCCAACAGAAGGGCGGTGTGTGCTCTCACCCTGCCTTCAGTGAACATCCAGCTCTACAGCGCGAACCCACTGTGGGTTTCCTTCGTGAGCTGCTGCCCTCTAGCACGGACACGCAATCAGTGCCTTTCCCCTCTCCCTCAAAACCTTCTTACATTTGTCTTTGCTAAGTCTCATGCTTGAATTACTCCATGTTTCATATCTTCATATATTCAGGTTGACAAACTTTTATGAAACGAATCTATGCAGCTTGTGAGACAACTGAAAGATACAGTTGAAGAAAGAAAAAGAAAGCATCAGCACGAGGCAGACGGAGACCTGGCCACTAGTTCATCACCTGAGCTATTCCAGTCAAAGGGAATTATTATTCTTATTAAGTAGCAGCCCCTGCTGTGAAGCCTCATTAGGTTAATAGGTTTCTTGGGAGCCACCCTAATTAAATCCATTTCCCATCTAGGCATGTCCTGGTGAGGCAGAATGCACAATACTTATTAAAATGTGCCTGAAATGACTCTTTCAGCCAGTGCAAAACCAGCAGAATGCAAGTCCCACGTGGTATTTTGGTTTTAATAAGCAGATTAGCATTTAACAACTAAATTACTACTCACCTGATAGAGCTCTATTTGTCTGTATTTAGAATAATAATGCCATATAACCCAGCTGTACAGTGAGTACCATTTAAGGCAGTGGTAAGAGGTAATTAAAACCCTTGTCAGGAATTCTTCAAGCCAGCCAGCCTATCTCATTTATTATCTAGCAAAAAGTTCAAATCAGAGACTTTTGCAACACGTCCAAAAGCATCCTGCTTTCAGCTATTTCAGATCAAAAGACTGAGCCAGTCCTGGGATCTCAGAGCCCATCTAGAGGGGGACTGGCAAGCAGCCCCCCCACCAACTCTTAATTACCCAATTATCCAGAAGTTGTGGAAAACACAAAATGCACACAGCTCAAAGGTCGTACGGTGGCAGCGCAGTGGAATACAGAAAGCTCAACGGCATCGCTGGCGGTGGACACGCAGAGACCCCTGAGCTTGCCCAAACCGAGCTGCCCAAACCCCCTGGGGCTGAGCTACGTCTCCTCGCCCACGCGTCCGCTCCCGGGGTGGAGAGCTAAGAGCCAACGGTATGCTAAGGGGAGTCCTGCTGACTGCTGCTTAGATCCAGATTTTTGTACTGAAGGACTGAAAAAGATCTTCAGGACCGTTTATACAGACTGACCTATTCTTGCGTAGACAGTCTACCACTGCGCCTAATTAACAAGCAAAATAACTGAAGTTAAATGCACTGAAATAATAGCAAAAGAGATACAGAACTCTAAGAAGCATATATGAATGTTAGAGAAGTTTGAGATGCACATGATATAGCCCAGACTGTCTGCTTTTCCCCTGATCTACTCTTTCAGTAAGAACATAATTTAGATCCCATTTTGGCATCGATTCCCATCTTTCCATTAATTGAAAAAGACTTTGGAGCAGGCTCAGAACATGTCTCACTGCAGGAATGTTCATAACCATAACCAGAAATAATTTAATTTGGTTCTGGCTATCGAACAGTAACATCAAAAGGTATCTCCTTTCCAAGGGGAAAGGTAATGTTACTGTGACAACTTGTAGGCAACATAAAATTTTGTGTGAAACTTTGTACCGTGAATTTCCAGAACATTTCTGGGTGCATTTCTGGCATGTCCATGCAAATAGCGCTATTTTTTTCTTGGCACGCTATCAATATTGTTATTTCTAAATGCAGATAAAACAATTAGGAACCATTTGTTCAGGTCTTCCATCCACTTCCCCCGGGTCTCAGAAAAGCAGAATAAAATGACAGCTGAATCTCCATTTTTGTTCATTTTGCAAGACCAAAATGCAGCCAGAGCACTTCTGTAAACAGAAACCTAAAATACAGCTAAGAGGATCTGGCAAGATCATCTCTAATTTTTAAACAAGGCCTGAGCTCTGTTAAGCGAGGTTTGCCTTTATTAAAATGGCTATTAATAAACCAAGCAAAATGGAGAATGTTTTATAACCACTTTGTGGATCAGCGTCAACAGTACCACTTCTGTGATCCAATTTAATTTGGACTACAGAATTGTATTGATCGTAATGGCTACCTGGAAAGCCCAGGACGCTCGGGCTGGCAACGCGCTGCTGCTTCATCACCTTTTGGCGAGTGCTCAGGTATTCCCTACTAAAATATTTTCATGCCGCTACTTTGCCAGCTGCATGGGTGGTAAGTGCTCGAGTGTCTCCTTGGAGCGGGGATGTTGTGGCTTTAGCTACAAATGCTGTAGTTAGCCTTTCCTACAGCTCTCTTTTCAGGGATTCAAAAAAGACACTTTGCGCACAGCTCCCGTTTTGCAGGACAGCTGTATGGATGTGCCAAAACGGTTCCCCTTTTTGTTCCAAAAAGAAACAGAAAAAAGGTCAGTAATTACCACATGCCGGGACGTCGCAAAGCTCAGACTTAAAGTTCTCATCTAAGGTGAAGCACCACGGGGCGTCCTTCTGGTTCCCCGGGTTGCGGCAGTAGGAGTGACCCCCGTTGAGCTCGGGGTACCTGATGGCGGTGAAGGTGTGGGTGTGGGGGTACTGCGAGTTCCACGGCTGGCACTGCCGCCCCGACCTGGTCACGCTCACCGTCCCCCGGTAATCTACTCCTGTGCTGTTGTAGCATTTGTGATCTGAAAAAAAAAAAATTAAAAAAAAAAATAATCCGAAGCAATAGTTGGTGGCGGCAAGACGGATGGCCGCAGCACCCGGGGGCGGCGAGCTGCCGGCATCCCCCAGCCCTGGCGCGCTGCTGCTGGCCCGGGGCCGGGAAACCCAGTTTGGGAGCACGGGCTCCCAATTTGCTGCGGCTGTAACGCAGGGCCTGCTTTGCATTCACATTCCTGGGAGGATTTAAAGCTTATGCTTCTGTAATGAAAACAGCTTATGCCAAGCGTTTTTAATATAAGATACACAAAAGAAGTAAAAACTACAGTGGGAACCTGAATTGCAGCCATTATTTTCATATGAAGGTGGAGAATTTGTGGGAGCCACGTTTTATATTTGACTATTCAGATGTATAAGGGTTGTGAACAGGCTGCAGCCCAGCGTGTTCAAAGAGTGAGCTCAGCCGATGCCTGAAATTAGGCTGTATTAGGCAGGGTCAGCCCCGGCCCCGGCCCCTACGAATGTTCCTCCTGATAAGCACCCTATACTACACCCGTGGTCTCGCTGGAGCACATTGGGCTGCTGCAGGAGGACAGGGAGGCTGAAGCTACTGATGTTCCCCAGTGTTTGAATGCTTACACCGTCATTGTTTCGTAGTTCATATTAATTAGTAAAGATCTGAAGCCAATAAACAGCATTTAGTGTGAACCCAGAGGCAGCTGAAGAAATAACTGAAAAAATATTTCTGAATTTCTACCCACTCTGGACTAGCTAGGGGAGAAGTGCGGGAGTGGGGTAATTCGAGAGCACGGCATCTGCAAGCTTTCAAAGACCAGCACTAGCTCCAACTCTGATGCACAAGCCCGTACAGCCAACCTTTTCACAGCGGTATTTTTTGCACGGAGGCACAGACCATTTTCACTTACTTTTATTTATGGGATCTGCCATTGGAATCCCAATCCGGATACAATTGACAGCTTCGGGGCTATCTGGCTGGGGAAGATCTTCGCAGTTAGGCAGCTTTAATCTCATCAGAATCATGGGATTAGATCTTGCAAAAATATACTCTGTCTGACACAGGACGTTTTCCAGAATTTCACATTCATCGCGGCACAAGTCTCGTGGCTTGGGAGCTGACGAAGTCTCATCGCAGTAGGGGAAGGCGTAATGGCACAGCGAAGGAATAGCAAACTGGGAGCATTTATCCGACAAATGGCTGGAAGTGCCAATCATGGTGAAGGCAGCTGTAAAATATACAAAAGGATTTTACTTAACCCAGTGGGAATTTTATTCCTGTGCTCTTGCCTTCCCAGTATAACCCTCACTTCCCATTGTGACTATTATTTTCAGATGTTCAGGTGATGAATGGGCCTTCCAGAAATACGGAGCACTAATTACATTGGAAGTTATTAACAATGCTGATTTCGCTGACAGAGAACGTACATCTGATTTCAACACAGGATTAATGTTAAGTATGTTACCAAAACCCCAAACCTAATTATACTTTTTTTTTTCCCCAAATAATTTATAATGGCTTGCAAAGTCATATAATATTTGGATGCCTTTTAACCAACAGGTAAAAACGAAAGTCCCTGCAGGATGCAGGATTACAGTACCAGTACCTTCATGGAAGATGCCTGCTTTCATAATATTCCAAATGACTTTTCAAACAAAATGGCATAAGACTATGAACTGTTGGCTGTATAGAAACCATTGGCCTTTCCTGTGAGCAATGCAAAAGTCTTTTTCACAATGCTGACAGCGTTTACAAAACGAAGGAAGAACACTCTAGGGGGAAGAGAAATTTGGAATATTCTGACAGCAAGAGAAAATCTGAATATAGAGAAGATGATTACCATAGTTAGGATCTGGCCAAGGTTAATTTATATAAAAAAATAGAGAAGTATCATGATATCTATGAGGCCTCAGTTTGAATTCAGCACCCCCATCAGCGCAGCATCTCCCACAAAAACAATGAAAACTCGTTCTTTACTAAATCTAAAGGAAAAACACTACCTGCTAGATTACTTATGCAGCCTCTTCTAGCACCTAAATGATCTCAACCACATAAACACCAACTAAGTCTGGTCTCCCTTTGCTGTTAAAATCTGCTTGGGTAACAGCAGCACAAGGTAGCCTGGCTATGAGACTCCAAGAAGCTGTAAATACACAACCTCTTCTCCTTGGAGAATAATTTTTTTAGTTTCTTTTGGGGGAGCTGGATGACCAGAGACATGAAGGCTTCTCAGATTGTCACTCTTCAGACGACTCCCTCCACTGACACTGCACAACGCAGGAGTCCCGGGTGAACTTTGTGGTGGGAATCTCACAGCAAGAGAGGATGAAGAGCAAATAAAAATAGTACTGCAGTTTATAAAACACTAGCAGCTTTTTGGGAAAAGACCGCTTCATGGGGAAGAAGCAGGTACATTTTTTACCCACCTGTAATCTGATTTTCTATTTCACCTTGCATATGCAAAGACTCCATATAAATGGTTCGATTTCCAATAAATCGTGCACAAGCAATCCCCCTGTAGGGCTGGCAAAAACCGTCCTCTTCATACTCGTCACTGAAATCAATCATAAACACAAAAGGGTGAAACGTTTCACATGCGACTTTGCAACAAAATGTCACTACAGGGAGCTGGCACTTGTATTATTAGAGGCAGATGCGAGGGGCTTACTGTGTTTGTCTTGCACTCTGCGATTCGTTCTGGGTGACGCTCACCCAGCGCAGGAGCCCACATGCCGCCTTCCCCTCTATTAACAGCCTGTGATAAGGGATTATATGGTCTTTAGGTAGTGCAGGGGGCACGGCACAGGCTTTGTGCCCTGGATGATTTTAACCTTAAAGGATTCCCACACTGCTGCAGGTAGTTTTCAGCATCTCACAAACGAGCCCAAAGTGAATATATCCTTATACTCAACAAGATATTGACTATTTCGTTTTTTAAAAAGACTCCAGCTGCCTGGTAAAAACAGGTAGCGGCATTTCAGGTTAGCCAGGATATGCGCTGACACTGTATGAAATGAATGCTTTTTGTATGAGGGGGAAGGCTATACTCAGGAATATACCCAGCCTTGATTACAACAGAATTTGTAATAAATTGCCTGAAGAAAAAGATTTATGTTTATTTAAATCAGCTAACGTGCCATTTTCTATTTTTGAACCAAACTTGTACTTAATATTGATAAACGTAGGATGAAGAGTCATGCTAGCAGAGACAGAATTTAAAGTGTATATAGAAAATCAAACCCCTCCCATCACTGATACCCTTGAAATAGGAAATGTTTCTTCAGTCTTCCTGAGTGTGGTAACAGTTATTGCTAAAACAGAACCAAAGCTAAGACAGGAGTTAAATAGACAGATTTCTTTCATTAGGTGCTTTGTTTTATGCAATATAGGAGACATTTAATACATAAATCCAGATGTGAAATTATTTGCCAATATTCTTCAAACAAAGCAGAGAAAGGAAATTACTAAACCTCTGAAGAGCAGACCAGTCACTGCTTATTTTGAACAGATAATCAACAGCTACGTGCTGGCACACAACAGATAGTTTTATGGATGTTTTGAGGAGGAGTTTGCATACATGATCACTGAAACATGCACTTAACTGCATGAATCAGCCCTTTTACTTTCTTGCTTTGAGAATCCAGTTGGAGATATTTGGGACCCATTTTCTGGAAAGACGGACACCTCAGCTCTGCTGAGGCCCCGGCAAAGGGACATGCCTAATGAAAATTTGCTGATAAATTCTTTGTTATTCATGCCGGCACCCACCCGAGGCAGCTACTATATGGCTCTCAAATTAGGAAAAATGATATTGGAATATCCCTAAGTATGATCACAGCTGGGTAGGCGACACGTTACTTTCTTTGTGTGCTTTTTTTTTTTTTTTTTCAGAATTCATCCTCCCCCAGATGCTGAAAGTCTAACGGTAGAATCAGACTATGCCTTAATAGGGAAAAATCACAGCTTTTTTAATCAACCCTGCCATTAAGTTTAACAAAAGACACTTTCATCCCCTCCTGAAGACCTTGGCTGTGAGAGCTTGGAAATGCAAATTACATTTAGCCTCTTTGAAGTCACCCATTCATTGTGTGCATGGCTTAGAGCAGGCGGCCAGCCTGCAGCCCGGCTCCCCAGCGCCCTGTCACAGCGGCCAGGGCGAGCTAATGGGATTAGCTGGAAGAAGTGCTAGGATTGCCTTCCAGGACACCCCAAACATCTCCCGGCACTCCTCAGCTACCAGCTCCAGAGCACCATACCAGGATTCACGCAGCGTTGTTTTCCAGTTCACAGGGAGAAGCTAGACACCATGAATTAACTGCAGTAATTTATGACTGTGAAGACAGGGGGGTGGGAAAGAGGGATGGTAGAGATGGAAACCTCCTTCCACAGACATCTCGCATCAATTGAGAAATCAACGGGAAGGGGGCCAAGCTTCATTGGATGATGGTCCCAAGATGTTCCCAAGTACCTTGGAAACTGGATTGCAAAAGCACAACCTTTAAACTGCCAATTAAACTCTCCATTAACTAGAGCTTTGGTAGGCTGAGATACGTCAGATAACAGATAGTATTGAGCCAACAAAGATAGCCTGAGATGTAAACAGAGACACACAACCACATCCATGTGTTTCTGCACGGAGTCAGCTCTGGCGAAAACATTTTCACTCTCTTGGCTCTTGAAGAGAAGACAAAACAGCTGGAACCTGAGCCAAAAAACCACAATAGCTACTGCAGGCTCTGGAGGTCAATTCTCCATCCTCTAATCAATAAATCCCCCAATAGCATATAATTCATTATTCATTTATTATTTATTATAATTTATTATGCAATTTAACTCAGGGACTACACCTAACAGCAACTGCTCTTGAAGGCGATCAGACATTGCAATTTAAGCGCACAACTAGATAGAGAAGACAAAACCAGGAGTAATGTGATTAACATACCAACAAAGCAAACTCACCTCACTCTGAGGCTCACCTTTGAACTAAAGAAGATTTAACTGCAATAGCTGCATGCAGCAAGGATTTCGAGTGAGCAGGGACACCAGTTTACCTGGGTGGAAATGCCCCAAGGAAAAGGATTTTGGAGATAATCTTGGGAGGTGAAGATTAAAGAGGAGAGCCTGGATCCCACCACCTCTGCCCCAGCCTTGAATTCACAGAGGTAAAACATGAGATTAGTAGCTCAAATGGAGCAGGTGCTACTTTGAATTGGTTTGGAAATCAGCTCCATAATGGGCCAGAAGGATAAATCAAACGAAAGGAACAGGAGCACCAGAGTATGAGAAAAGGACCCCTGAGACACGAGAGGACGCAGTCCCCTGGTCTCCACTCGCAGAGCTGCTCTGCGGGGGCCCAGTGAAAAAGAAAAGTACTGGGCTGTGAGGGTCATCTATCGCTCCTGACAGCTATCAGGAGCTCAAAATAGCAGCTCCTGCAACAGGAGTCCTGATCATAGGCTGGTAACACATCATTGTGCTGAAGTTATTGGCACACGCTAGTCGACGAAGAAGCGGCCACATCTCAGGCCCTGGCTCTGTTTCCGTATCACCCTTCGTCAGCCGTTCAGGTTCACACGAAACCCCCTCTCACCTCTGCATCTCTTCACGATGTCTCTTGCCCTCCCTCACTCCTGCAGCTCTTTTCTGTGAGACGGCTCAGGATGGAAAGGTTTACATCTAGGATCTAGGGCCTCCCAGGGCATCCCTTTGGTCCTCGATGGGCAACCGGAGCTGTACCCAGCGATATCCAGGGTGGCCCTGGAGACAATGCTGCTGCCAATGCAGCTGGAGCTCTGCCAGGCAGACCCCCCCCGAGCCATCGCTCCCCACAATACAGCGGTTTTTTGGGGGGGAGGCTGCCAGCTCTCCATCTAAGACCATTTCCCGCTGAACAGATTGCTGCCGAGGCTGAACACCCTCTGCTCGCCAGACGTTTCATCCAAAACCAGAGCTGTAGCCTGACACGGAGCCCACAATAGCATGCAGAGCTCCTACACAGCTTAAACACATTCCCCACCTCCTGCTGCCAACTGGCAGCCACTTCGGCGGCTGGCTTTAAAACGCAGCTATCAGTTTCTTGGGATCAAGGCTGAGATCGCCGATTCCTTTTACGTAGTTCACATTTTGCATACCTCACATGCTTTTTGTAAGCAATTCACAGCATCGCTGCTCAAATGTGTATCTGCTTCACGGTCCTGATCTGATTCTACCCACAGCAAAAGGGGCTCAAACCGGAGGTGAATGAGGTCTGATTCAGCAATTAATGTGTTAAAATTTATGGACAAGCTTAAATTCTAATGGAATGGAAGTCAATCTAAGCCCATGGGCATTGCTGATTGGGTATGGACTTAATCACTCAGGCAAAATCTCTGCCGAACTAGAGAGGCAAGCAGTCAGCAGGTGAAAACCACGGACGTCAGCTCACGGGAGCAATTTCAGCGATAATCGCAGGGCAGCTCGGCCACCTTCCCAGTGTCAGATCTTGGGGTCTGGGTGCTGCCCCCCACCCGACTCCCACTTTTTCCACTGCCTGCACCCCACAAAGCTCTGGCAACCGTTCAGTGAAGACTACACAAGAAAAAGGAAAGCGCTGGATTTTAATGACTGACAGATGATACAGCACTGTAGCGTTTTATGATTATTTCTTTTCAGATTTGGTTTCCACTCTGTTTTCTGTTTGGGTCTTCAAATATTTCTAGCCTTGATGTTTATCTTGGAGCTTGCTCATTGCTTTTAGATCCCGCTGCAGTTCCCCCTGCAACAATACTTCTGGCTTCCTGCAATAATAGTAGTACCACGGATTAAATTTACACTGTACTCAGGTGTCTTTAAGTATCTGATTGCACAAAGTTTACAGAAGACTGAGTAAGAGATTTGAAGGGTGTCCACACCAACTCACTAACTTAACCTGACCTAGGCTAGAGCCTGCATCAACATGGGATGCGCTGGGTCTTCATGCAGCCCAAACTTGAGCAGCATCTTTCTTTCTATGGATTACAGAGGCTGCATAGAAAAGTCAGCACTGTAATAAGGTACTTCATGTCTCTCTGGGTACGTCTGAATATGAGTAAGTCACTGTACAAGTAAAAGGACCCTGCCCTTGACATGTAGTTTAAGATGGCAAAGGTCTCAACACAGGTCACCTAGACAGAGCCAGAAGGAGAGACCAAGTCACAGCACACAAAAAAATTTGCAAATACTGACAAAGAATTCACTGTCAGTGCTTGGGTTCATTTTCCCCTCTTTAATTTTTTTTGTTTGCGCTAGCAATATTTACATCTGTCAACCCTGGGTCACCAGAAGCTTTTCGCATACTGAAATGGTAACAAAATAATAAACCAACCCTAAACCAAAGAATGGCCAGTGCAAGTTCATGCTTTTCCTCTTTCCCTTTGCTTCTCACTCAGACCCTCCCAATCTCTGACTCTGTACTGGGATCCCAGAGGAGGTAGTTACATGAGCTGTATTAGGAGAGATCTCTTGATCTCATCTGCTCATGGCGTGACGGCTCCAGTGAATTGAAAGGTTGATCTGCCTCTCAGCACAGCGCCTTTCTGTTGCAGCCTGAAACCGGGGAGAATTTCTAATTGCCTCTGACTTGAAACAGCACCAGCTTTTTAGGCATCCCCATGCAAACCAGGCAAAGTACCTTGCAGCAGCAGAAAAGCAATAACAATCAGTTTGCAATTTGTTTCTTATCAGCTTGCACTAAACCTGGAGGGTCTGCGTGGTATCCACCTCATCCAAACGCATCTCCGCAGTCTGGTTTCCAAATACAAACCATTTCTGCCAGATTCTCCATCAGAGTCCATTTCCCAACACACTGTCTTTTCTTTCCCAGTCTTTTTCTGCATTACCAGAAATTGCCCGAATCTAAACAACATTCCCAGCAAATGTCAACAATGGGTCCACGAACTTAGTTTAGCAAAAGCTTTGTAACCAGGCTTTAACATGAGTTCACTTAGAAGTGTTTTATAAATTAATAGAAAAACTGAACCTTGTGCAATCATGTTGTATTTATTTTCACAATATCCAATGTATTAAAAATACATATTCCAAAGATGGTGTAATTGTGTGGTCATTTCTAACACACCCCACGGATTTCTTTCTTTTTTTTTCTCCCTTTTTTTTCTTTTGCTTTAAGAAGGATTTGAATGAGTACCCAACAAGAAAGAATCATAAATCCAGGACTAATTTTGATATCTTGAGCGAAAATGGGCAAACGAGAGATGTAGGACAAGGCAAGACAAAATCCCAAATGCTGTGGGTGTCCCAAAACAAGACATAGGAGCATTGCCCTCCCTCCTGATGCCCGTTCCAACACCAGCCTGCTAGGATACACACTTACGCTTAGGTCCATTAGTATGTTGGTTAGATGGGATCATTTGATTACCATTATTTCCGTAAGCAAATCTCTAACAGCAATATAAACAGGTGAGTGTACATAGAGGCAGTGAGGATTAATAAAAGCAGCAGGGGAAAGGACATCATAATGTTCAGTAAAGCCAGCACGGGATTAAGGTGCGCGTGCAAAGCCAGACTGATTTACGAAGATTAACTGATTTGAAGAGCAAAAGCAAATAAGTGGTGTATTATCTCCAAGATCTTCCAAGTGGAGATGGAGCAGCTTTGGCTCTGCATGAAGGCTGTGCAGACATTTTTTTCACTTACAAAGTGAAAGGCATTTTGTCTTGCTCAAAAAAAAAAAAAGTTCTACCATAGCACTAAACTAGTCAGAGCTGTTTATCTAAATAATTTATATCCAACAGCAGAGTACTGATGGGAAAATGCAGCCAACATTGCCTAGTTCAGACAACCAAGTGCTTTATACCCTTCTCTTCCCAGGGAAAACAGAGGTGTGAGCAGAGAGCTTAGCTCCTGTCACCCTGGCACAGGCAGGGATCCGCACGGCACCTGGGCAGACTCCTGTGCCCACTCAAGAGCTGCACCAAAAGGGTCCTTCTTAACACTTGAGTCACGCACCTACAGATCTGCAACCTACAACTGGGGTTTATAGAGGGTGTTGCTTTAGGGGAGTTGAGTTCATAATGAATGCTGATAGGTGACAGCACACGGGGAAGAAACACGCTCTAGAAAACTTTGCAGTTAATTAAAAGGTGTATCCATAAATTAGTTTTATTATTACATATATCCAATACACCCTCTGTACATGCATTAATGCTGTATAAATTATTTGTACATTGTTAAATAAATTGTATTTTGTTCCGTAGTCATGTTCCAGCTTCACACAGAATAAAATGAAAAGAGTTTTTACTTGGCAGATATCCCTTAAAGCAAACAGATGAATAATATTCTGTCATACTTTCCAAAGAGCAAAACCCAGTTGCTTGTGCCTCGCTTTGAAAATGGGAACATATTGGCTCTGTTTCATAACAATATTTCAGAAATGTGAGGGCTGCATTTTACTTTGCAAAAAGAAGAGAATTGCCCAGACTTGCATGTCACTGTGTAATTTAAGGAAAAGTTCTGTGTAATATAAGCTATTGCTGTTTTGACACCCATTGAAAGTCGCAGGGCAGCTAGGGTTTAAATGGTTCACTAGAAAAGCACAGGCATAAAATAAAAAAATTAATAACGCTGTCCTTTGACATCATTAAATTTACAGAGTCCCATACCACCACTGATACACCTCGTTCCTACTACTACTACTACTACTAAAAAAAATCAGTAAGCGAATACGATCTGCCTAAGTAACTACTTAGTCGTTATCTCACATTCCAGACTGATAGCTGGTTTAACATGATGCCTCCGATCCAGAGACGGGTAAAGCATCCAAAATTAACTGAGTTTGGGATGCTGTTTCGCACGGCTTAGCACATGGGACGGCACTGAGGGGCCCAGGCCAGCGCTGGGGCCCCATTACGGCCATTCTCTGCTACCACTGGGACAGACAAAATTCCCTGGCCCCCCAAAAATCTTCCAATTACCCAAACATATTGGTCTGAGCGTTTCTCAGGGCTGCATATCGCTGCGCTCCCCTCCCCCAGTCACTTCTCGTTAGAGGATTTTGGTGCTGAAAGGAGGCAGGTTTGTGCAGAGACATAAACATCACTGGTGAGAGCTGACATGTGTTTTCTACTAACCTCATCTGGGCAGCGCGGCAGCATCCACAGCTTTGGAAGCTTAATAAAATACATCTCTCGTGCAATTAATCCCTTGGCAAGGATGCACCGAAGCAATTACTGCATGTTTTTCTTTGTCATCATAAGAAAGTTTTACAGTGCCTCTATCAAAATGACTCATTTCGGAGAAGCAAAAGCTGCCTAGAAAAGCTCAATAACAGTGGCTGTGAATTTGATCTAAATATTGACCAAAAATAAATAAACTAGCTGGGACGTTAGCCTCTGAGATTTGTTCTTTTTCCCCTCTTAAACACTTCGTAACAATCCCTTCCCTACCAAACCTCCTCTTGGAAAGTCAATGGGCGTTCCTGCAAGCGAGGGTGCGAGCCGGCCGCGCGTTTGCTCAGCAGCTGCAGCTGGTTAGGAAACAACCCTGGTAACAGCGTTTGAATCTTTCCTGGCAGATTTCTTACATCATTATTCAAGATGAACTGCAAATCATATGCTCATAGTTACGGAAATGGCAGGAAACTTCTTGCACTTATGTTTTGTTTGACAAAGCGATTTTAAGGTTACGTTTGGAAGGTCGGTTCGTCCAACTTCTAGATGCAGATAAAAAAAAAAGTAAAATGTTTTTGAAGAGCAGTCAAGCGGGATAAGATTACAAGTGCTAAACGTTGCCTCTTCTATCAAACCTTTGTACTGTACAGAAAAACACTCTCCCTCCTCCTGGATTCCCTCACGGAGCTGCAACGATCTCACACACACGTTCCTTATCCACCTCTCATCAAGCATTAACCTTTAGATAAGGAGTTTTTGATGGAACGATCATCAGCTTCACCCCATAAATCGGCTGCAGCCGCTCTGCCCTGAGCAATACCAGACTCTCCCTCTGCCCCACAGGAGCTCAGGCCAATTGGTCTGACGGCCCTCGGGAGCAGACGGGCAGGACCAGACCATTTCACATCCGTGAAAAGATGCGATTTTCTTTTCACACGGCGAGAGAGCAACCCTCAGGCACTGCACGGGGAAGCTGGACACAAAATAAGGCAGACAGGCAAAGGGAAGAGACTTCCTCTACCTGCCTCGGCCCCATCCCTCAGGTTTTTGTCCAAATCCCTAATAACTGGGACCTTTTTGAACGCACATTTTGTGAGCAGCCTCAAAGTGTACTACAGCCCGACTGCCGCATCTCCATCAGCCCCCCACGCCCAACCATCACGGCTTGGTGCAGGACAAGTGATATCAAGCCACCAGATCCGATGGAGCTCCTTAATCAAACGCCTCATCGCTTTCATACGCACGAAAAGTAAGTCAGTGACCTATTTGACCAGGAAGCTGATATTCCCCAGAGACCGTTCTTCATCTATAGCACTGCCATATGGGGGAGTTACTACAGGTTTGCTCGGTGCTACATGAGGCCGACACTCTTTCCCATAGGAACGGGAGAACAACACACCCTTCTGACTCTCGGGGTCTGCCAGGAGGATATACTTAGGACTACAAAGAGGTCATATCACAAAGGACATACTCCAGACTGTATTCAGTCTCTAGTCAGATAAAAATCCCCAATACTAAGGGTCTTCTTCATTATTTAGTCACACGAAGTTATGGAGGTTGTTCAGATTTCATCGAGCAATAAAATAAATTGCAGATTACATTGTGCATCATGCCCACAAATTTGATTTTTCACCTCTCATACAGAAAAGTGCACCTCTGTGATATATTCAAAAAAGAAACTTTAAATATTACAGTCAAGGTTGAGTCACCTTTCAAATGGCTTGATCTGGACATTAAGGGCTTTATTCCCAAATATTTTACTGCCTCTTTACAGGCATAATGGGGCCTCAGAGTGAGTGTTCATGCAACTGATACCACATGAGAAAGTCTCTTTACACCAAAAGTGTCGCATAACCAGGCTCTAATGCATAAGGAGCTGGGTCCTCCGAGGAGCATTGGTTTGAGAAAACAGCAGGGACATGGGTACTTTGAACCCCTGTGATTAGAAAAGGGTGAGAATAATAACAAGGTTTTAAGTAACACCTTTTTGTTTGCCTTACGTTAAATCTCTTTTGTCAGATGTCCTTTTTTTAAGGAAAAATTAACATTTAAAATTTTCCAGTTAGCATTGCTAATGATTCCTGTCTCTCACAACTGCTTATTCACTGCTGAGGACTGAAACAGCTCAAGTGTTCAGCAAAAGCGATTTTGTATGCTACTGTATAATAGACACCTACCTTTGCAACAGGGTAGTCAAGTCTTCTGGAATGTGTAGGAAATAACACACATTCATAAATGAGAACATCAAAAATGAAAACATTTAATCTAAAGCAAAAGACAATTATTTATGGTGCTAACACAGACTATTTAAATAACATGGCAAAGTATCTTCATTTTCAAGCTATTTTTCCATCCCATGTGGTTTTTTTTTTTCTTTCCCTCCTATGGAAGGACATCCAAACTTCCCATTCTCCACCAACATGTCTTAAAGACTTTGTTTATTCCCTGATAAAACTACTGCAGATTGTTCTTTGCCCAGGAGAGACTTCTTGCAGAAGGCAATATCCCGCTCCTTCCTGGGCCTCAGGACACTGCAAATACAGCTTTGAACTATTCCTAACTGATACAAAAACTTGTAAGCACCAAGAGTCAACATTGAGCACTACAAAATGAGTTTCAGAACTTCTGCAGCCCATTTTATCTCACTAACTCTTTCCTGCTTTACTTCATTTTCTGAAGTCACAGCTTTATTTCTGCTCCTCCCTCCCCTCTCCTTCCTTCTAACATTTAATTTGTCTTATGTGACTCAAATAGGTCTTTCTTCTAGTGACCTAATATTTTAACCTTAAGCATGATGAAAAACAGACTTCACAAATCTGACACTTGAATTAAGAGTGAAACACATGCCTCAGCACAAGTTAATTAAAAATAATACATGTTAGCTTGTTTAAACTATTATTGGACCAAAAATTTGTACCCATCAGTAACTAGTATACTCCACAATTGCTACAAAAGTAACAGTAACCACCATAAGCTCAAACTTACTGCAAAAATTAGCTATGTTACTTCTCCTTTTATTTAACAGAAGTTTTCACAGATCCTGCTGAAGCTGCTGAGCCGAATTGCTGAGCTCTCCCCAACGAGATGCCAGAGCACACAGCGTGCATGAGGGCTGTCGGAACCCAGGGGCACCAGTTCGGATTTCAGCACACCAGTACCCCAACGCATGAGCCCTGTACCTGCTCAGCATTGTGCATCACTGTTACATGCCCCAGTACTAATTCAGATGCTAATAATTAGTTGCAGATAACTAATTTTACAGGCATGTAGCCTTGCTCCTCTCAATGTGGTAACTCCTGCCCTGAAGTGCGTATCTGCGGTTCCCTTTCATGGGACAGGGGAGAGGCCAGGCACTACAAAGTAACGACAGTGGATGGAGAGCAACTACGTGGAAAAAGTTGATCTGAAATTCCAGATTCCTTTAAAAAACCTAGCAGAAAACATATTTTTCTAAATGGACTTCCTAGGAATTATGTCAAGGTAGGAATACAGCGTTTTTCTCTGCTGACAAGCAGTCTGGGGGTTGCTGCGTTTATGAGCATAATACTCATACTTTGGCTGGGGGTAGCTGATAAGTCCAAAACCGTTTTAAGCAGTTAGTCTTATTGAAATAGTTGGTCAAGTTTAACAACTGTGAAAACATTTAAAGTTCACATAACTTGCAGGTCTATCATAAATTCTGCTCCTGACAGACACACATAAATAGAGGCTCCTCAGCTGGGAATAGCCAGTCTGCTTTAAAGGGTATCATGAGTTATAATGAACTGAGAATGTCTTGTGAAAAAGATTGCTTTTGAGATAAGAAAGTCTTTCTTAAGACAACAAACATGAGTGAAAATATGCTTCGGTGAAAATTAAGATCCGTCCACCCATTCCCTAATGGTAATTGGATAAGACATGGAGAGCTTGTTTGTTTTCTTTAAAAGCATTTTGCCTCTCTACATAGGCTGCACAGACCCGTGTGAAGAAACCACACTTCAGTAACCATCTTGGGACCAAAATATCCATATTTTGGTTAGCCTTGAGAAGGATGCCTAGCCCCAGATTCTGAAAATCCTGATTTGAAGAAAGTACTGTGTGAAAATGGCAGCTTTCTACTCAGAAATGGGCCAAATCCCTTCTAAAACTTTTGTTCCTAGAAAAAAAGTCACTGCCTTTTCCTCCTGCTACCCCAAAAGAATGAATAGGTCACAACATGCCTTCCTGCCTATTTTCTGGCAGCAGCATTAAAAGAATTATTAAGTAAATTCTGACCTCCAATTTTTTTTGTTGTTGTGGTAAATAAAGATGGAAACATCTAATTTTGCAAGGCCAACCAGCTCAAAACACTGCAAGCTTAAAGCATTTGTCTGAGCAACTCAGAGAAAAGCCCAGCTTGTTTGCAGTACGGTGTTTGTAGAAAACATGTAAGATAGTCCCACTTTGCAGCTCATTTACACCCAATAATTGGTATTCAGGGTGAAAAATCCACTTTCCTACCTCCATAACCAGCACCATGGGGTTTTTATGATTCAAGTGGCAAAAGGAAAAGGTACATATTTTTCCAGACTTGTCCAAGTTTGCAAGATACGTAATTTTTTTGTATTTACCAATAAACTAAACTATCCC
Source organism: Haliaeetus leucocephalus (assembly GCF_000737465.1). Classification (NCBI taxonomy): domain Eukaryota; kingdom Metazoa; phylum Chordata; class Aves; order Accipitriformes; family Accipitridae; genus Haliaeetus; species Haliaeetus leucocephalus. Next base: position 214,413 of record NW_010973284.1, read on the forward strand.
AGTTGCTTTATTTAGTTTTATTTCATTATTCCAGTGTGTTAGCAATTGAGAACAGTACTTCGATCAAAGTTTGCATTAGAAGTAATTATGCTAACTTGCCTCTGTGAATGGATCACAAATTTCTAAGACATTTTACACGTGATTACCTGGGTACTTTGATGCAAACTATGTTCAAGGTACTCATAACATCCAGCTCTACCGTTTCTCAGTAAGACAGCGCAGGGCCGCGTCTGCCAGACTTCCTACCTGCCTCCGCATGGTGCGATGGGCTGAGCTGCGTGACACCAAAATTTCAGCTGTAATTCTGAAATTAATTGGTATTGATAAGGTTATATGCATGTTATGTATTATATTAACACATTCCCTCCCTGGAAAAATATTATTTAAGATAATAGACCTCTTTCTAGAACCTTGTTTTAATAAAGTCTGTCCTGGCATATTTTTGCAGTTGTACTTTATCAAATCTAAAAGCTGTTTTTTATCTTTGAGTAGGTGAAATGCTGGTTCATATCAATACTAACTCTTATCGTGGTTTGGTAATATAAAACATGTATTTTACAACTGCACAAAAAATTAAATGAGGATTAAGCCAAATATTATTTAAAAAGGCATGCACACATACCAGCCATGCAGCAAAGCGATTTACGCACAGTGTGTGTGAGATGAAAATGAAAGGAAACACTGGTATTTATATACCATTGCTCCTTTTATCCAGCCGAGAAACTTTATTTTGGCAAGACCATGATTGCCTATTTTGTCTCACAAAAACGCCTTATATGCCAAGCGTGGAGTAACATTCCTGTGTTAATCACACTGAGAAAAAATATGGAGCAGCTCCACAGAAACCCATGGAGTTCCTCTGGGTTTATCCCCATACAGCCGAGATCACTCCGAAACAGACGCAGCTCCTGATGCCAACTATTGCCCTAAACACAGCTCCTAACACAAAGCAAACATTCCCCAGATCATTCTTTCACATTTATCATTGCTAAAATAATATTTTCTCTCATTATCTTTTGTTCCTTTCAAATCTGCAAAAGACAGTACACTCACAGGAGACCAAATCTTCATCTGCTACTTGTGCCTGGGCTAATTTGCATGCATTGAGGAGGAAAAATTGACACCACCAAATTTTAAATAAATGCTAAAATTTACCGTTAGATGCTAAAATCACACAAGGAGATTTCTGAAACTAGCATAGCTGCAAACAGGAAAGAAAGGGTTTTTCCTATGCTTTTAAGTCCAGGATTAAGAGATTCTGCTACAATTTGTATTTCTCACAAGATGGAAGTGGTGGAACTGTCAACAATAATGCAGCAAAAATGCATTTATTTATCATATAAATACGATAGCTTCTAGTCCAAAAGTAACTAAAGAAGACATTAGATAGCACCTACTGAAACCAGATCTTTTAAAGATAGGTGCGTTGAGACAGCTTGCATCCAAGAATTGTAAAAGTCAGCGTCTCCATGATCTCTTCATGGCTGTTGACTTAACCGAGTGCCTGGCAGCCCTTGCACTGCCGGTACTCACACACGTCGTGGAAATACCCAAGTGATTCCACGTCTGCCGGCCTTACACCATCGAAGACAAAACAGTGCAATGGCTGAAACGAAGCCCAAACACCAGAGGACTTGAGGTGGTAACAGAGCTGTGGGCAATTCCCGGGAGCTTATGGAAAAGAGACCCCTCTGATGCGCTTTGGCGAAGTCAAGAGTTGGGTTGTAAAGACAACAATGTTCGTATATTTAGAATCTTATAAAGGCATTTGACTTGACACAGCACAAGCATGTTCAGAAGTTAAAGACATAAAATCAACATGACACTTTTTTTTTTTCCCAAGGAGGTGCCCTAGTTAATTTGAAACCACTGGATTTGGAAATAACATACCTGAGAGAAGTACTACAGCCTGTGTAGTCCCCGGGATGGTTAGATGGAGGACTGCAACAGTCTCTTCTCACCTCTAAAACCTCCAAATCTCTAAACTAGCTGTGAACCTTGAAAGGGGATCAGCTTGCTAAGTGTTCTTGGTGCTAATTGCAGGGCAGAACTGTGGCAAAAGAATGTGCCCATTCATCTCGAGCAAAATCAGGACTGAGAGAAAATTTATTTATTTAAAGTAAATTTACTGACACAAGAAATTTGCCTGGAAAACTATGGCAAGGTAACATTTGCGATTAATTTTTGCTTAACATGGATCTTTGTTGGCTCAGGCATCAATAATAGCATCCAACTAATAACAGGTCAGATGATAACTGCTTTCCTTCCCCACTGAGGTAACCACACATATTTTCCTGTTAACAAGATCAATAAACTTGACACATTCTGAAATCGATGATTAACTCCTTTTACAGTATTTGAAGTTGCCCAGGGTTATTGCTTTGAACGGCCAAAACTAGAGCGTCATGCGTGTTTTTAATTATCAGGATAAATAATGTAACACCTTATAATCTTCCTCCTCACACTTAATGATTTTGTGATGAAGTAACACAAATTGCGATTGAGTAGGTAACTACATACAGGCGGGCTGTGCAATGATGTTATCTTTATAGGAAAACTCATTCTGAAGGTTTTACACCATATTGCAGCAGCGAAAGCACCTTGGGTCAATACAGATTTATTCCCATTTTTAATGTTTTTACTAGACTGAATAAACACTTGCCCCAAGACTGAAACCACTGGTTCTCCTAAAGGCTGCGGAAGCCCAGGGTAAACTCTTAAGTTGAGCTTGGCGTGACTGACACGTCCTTGCAACAAGGGGCCGCACTGTTAGTTCAGGGTGAGGATTGTTCCCTCCAGCTTCACGTGAGCTTTCACAGCCCCTTCATCACAGGGCTCTTGCTCACAACACTCCTGACGCTGGCCGATTACAGCGTGGCTGCCGATGGCACTGGGTGGCCCTTTTAAATTGCTAATTTTCAGGTGGTCTTCGCAAGAGAGACCCGTGTAAGGGTGGGGATGCCTGAAGCGTGCCTGGATTCATCCTCCCGGGGGAGCGGAGGAGCTTGCTCCCAGCAGGCACACCGGGCCAGTCCAAGGGAGGTAGGACATTATTTGAGGTGGAAGGAGAAACACCCCGTAATCACGGAACCATTTATGAAATCAGAAGATCTGAAGATACATGGCGGGTGGTTAAGGAAGGAAAATTTGCAGCTGCCCAGGCAGTGATTTGGAGGCACACGTAGCAGTCCAGCACGGGGCTCCGGGTCCCGGTCCTGGGATGTCTCCTTAGGGAAAAAGCAAAGGCTCGGTGCCGAGTCCATCTGAAGGGGGAAGGAGAAGCATAAAGTGCCCGTGGGAAGGGGGGCAGGAAGAAGAGGGCTACGTATGGACAGGGACAGCTTTTCATGTGGGTTAAAGAGAGCCTAGGACAGGAAACAAGAGGCCACAGACACTGCCTCCCCCCCTTCCAGTACCCACGCTTTGTTTGCAATACTGTAATTATTATTATTACTATTTTTTGTTCTCTTCAATAATTCCTACCACAAGCAACCGGAGCTTTCACTACCCTAATGTTTCAAATGTTACATCTCTAATTCACTTTTCAGCCCACTGATAGAGAGGCTGGCAGCTAGTGGATAAAACAAAAACCTGCTTGAAGTTTTGCCCAGAGTGGAGCCATTGCATGCCATTACGATCTGATGAACCTCCAACAGATCCCTCCTTGCTCCTCCTTTTCTTGGTTCCCCATCAACACAAACTGAAAATAGCAGAAGAAGATTTGTTTAAGGAATATCAACAACAGCTGGGCACTAAGGTAAAAGAAGAACAAAATGAGAAAGAGAATGAGATTTGCCCACTGAAGTTTTACTACCTGGTTATGCAGGATATTTTATTACAACCACGGAAACATTATAGGCCTTTAAATAGGACTTCCCTTATAATTAAAGGCCTTATGGCATACGGGAAATTCACTGTACTTTGGAGATGATCTCAGACATTAACTGGTTTCTGAAATGTTTGACTATTTCTTTATTTCAGCCCTTACATGTGACCAACTCCCATGGCTGTGCAAACTGCCAGAAGCCCAGGAAAGTGCTGTAAGGACATTTGACCCCCAGAAGCTGTAGGTTTTTAAGTAAAACAAGACCATACGAGACTTTTAAACATGCTTGCTCCATGTGACAGAAGTTCACTTTTCTCTTTCAGAAAATCGTAATAATAAAGATGACTGATTCACAGTTTCATTTGTCAGTTTTCTGACTTAGTTATATTTAACTCATTCCATGACAGCTAGAAATCATTTTATACCGTAAGGACATGACACAGAATGTACAATTATTTCCCTTCTTTCCTCCTACATCTAAAGACCTTTACATCCACCTCCCCACAGGTCGCACCTGTACACACTGGGCAATGGTGCTAATGAGGCAACAGCCAGACAAGAGAAACTCTGGTAACGTATTCTCCTGCAACACCGAAGTCTTTCATTGACAGTCATCCCACCGCAGGCTGGTGGGGAGAGAAATCAAGGACGTTCGTTTAGCTTCTTGTTGTGTTATTTTTAACTGCTTAAGATACACTGGCAAAACCCCTAAATATCATAGAAAGCTTCAAAAGCCTGGGACTGGGAAGGAGGAGGCTCTGGCACTCAGGCTGCATTGTAAAATATGCCCCTCCTCCCCAAAACAAAAGTATTCATCATCTCTATTTTAGCAACTCTTAGATGAAGAGCCATTGAAGAAGGTACTGTGCTGTAAATATATGCAAATAAAACAACAGACCAATAATCTCTGCCAGAAACTTTAAGATACTGTGTGGTCCAAGCATAACACAAATCTAATCCCATGTGAATAAGAGACAGTCTAAAATATAATTTTTTATTTGCCCTCTTTAAGGACAAGACATACATTCAGGGCAGGTCCTTTCCAAAATAAAGCAGCACAAAGACAGGCTCTGTTTAGCCAGTACTGTAACCTGACCCGGTCCAGGAAGGGTGAAATTAATTGTAATATTGTCAGATTTGCCTCACAGCCTTCAGGCTCAAAGAAATCCTTGTAAGTTATTTAAATTGCTCTTATGATTAGAGCTAAATGAGATTTTTTTTGATGAAAATTGTCTTAGAGAGAAAACATCAACTTTCTGAAAACTGGAATGTTTCACAAAAACACAGTGGTTTGGACAAAATTGCTGCTGCAATCTTTTAGCAGCTCCAGAAGGAATTTTTGGGTTGGCCTCAAAATAGCTGTTATCTGGAATGACCACATGAAATATGGGAAAACCAGGTTATACCTCTGCTCCAAAGCAGGGCCAGCGTCTTCCTCCTCTCAAGTTAGTATATGCTGGGCTAGGGGCTATGCAACATTTATTTTCTGAGAAAAATGCCTAATGGTCTCAGCTTCATTTCAACATGGAATAAAACCAAATATTGAAGGCTCAATATTTTTAATCATATCCAATACTTTTTTCCAACCAGTCTTAGCTGCAGCCTTAATGTAGAGCTTAGTAGCACGGGCCCTCTGTCCTGGGGTGGAATGAACTCCTACCCAGACAACTTCTGCCAGGGAGTTCAGTGGGAAAAAGGCCTTTGTGTGACGTTAAGGATATATAGCATTAATAGGAACAATACTTGGCAGGTCTGACTGGTTTAACTCACAAGACTCAGTTTATTATCAGACTTAGACACAGATTGCCAACTGTGCGTAATGATCTTTTTTGTTTTCTTTTTTTTTTTTTTCCTGCAGCAGTTAAAGAATATCTCCATAAACACAATACCCTGAAGGCTGCAGGAGAGGATCAGGGTAAGTAATGCAACTTTTCAGCCTTTCCTGACTTTTTTTTTCCTTTCTGTTGCCAAACTGAAGAAACTTCAAAGTGATCCTCACTTTGCTCCTTTTTAAACAAATCAGGAAAATACGCACATAGTCTGTAACTCAGGGTCAAATTATATAATTACAGGATTTCTTTAAGTGTTTGTATAAACACTGACAATTGAGATCACCAATTAGAGAAAAGAAAATCTATCCTCTATCCACACTTTATGTATCAGCTCCCCCAGGTTCCTGCATGGGATTTGAAATGTTCCTAGATCCACAGTGTTAAAAAATGTCAAATAAGGTATCTGAGCCTAGTTTATAACGACAGCATAAATTCACCTTTCAGTGTTGTCCTCAGCATTTATCAAACGTGGTCAAACAAGCTTGGTGAAACTGAACTAATGGAGGAAAGCTAAATTAACATGCTAAAAAGCAGCTAAGTTTAAAAAGGCACAAGACCTCATCCAGTATTTCCAAAATGCTGAAAGCTGAGCACTTCCTAAGCAAGTAAAAAGAATTTCATCTTTTCATCTTCACTTCCACTGTCGATTGTAACACACGCACAATCCACACTGCCTGCCTCCTTCTGACCTCTGTGGGCACGTCAAGAAAGTCTTTCACCGTGTAAAACGCGCTGTACATACTTCTTTTCTCTGTTTGGCTGCACAGCGGGAATTAGCACAAGGATCTGTGTTACCACCTCTTGGGGAAGGCCACCACACAGAGCTGAGAACTGATTTTGCCAAGAAATGAAAGAGCAGTGCTTGTGTTCCCATCCTTACGTAGCACAGAGCAGCTGCTGAAGTGAGCTGGGTGTAGCGGGATGCTGCACTAAGCTGCCTGCGTAGACGTCTGCTTGAAAAAGATGGGGTGAGCAGGCAACAGTGCTGCTCGTAAGCAGACAAGCTGGCTTCAGGATGAGGTGAACAAAATGCTGGAGTCAAGGTTTCAACTCCCCGAGTCTCCTGGAGTGTTGCTACAAATCCTGTGTGCAACGTCAGGGGTTACTGACTATGCAACTGGGTCGTATTAAAGCCTTGTAGACATAAAAGTCAAAATACTCTCCAAATACTGTAGCATTCCACAAAGGCCATTTCTATACCAAACATTTATTTGCATATGTAGTTGCTATGGGTGATCCTGCGCAGAATGAAAACAAATCCTGTTCTTCATAGCACATTGTCTTTTCCCTTGTATTACAAAAATGCATTAGGGAACTCTGGCTCCCCATGTCCAAGACATGATGTACTTTACTCCCTTCTCTCTCCCCACTTAAAAAAATATTGACATCAGTGTAATTAATTTGTTTTCAGATAATACAATTATGTCTCCATATTGTGTCATACCTTTCCTTTGTGCTGCTTGAAGACAGAAGGGCTTTCTGTTTGCACTACAGGCAGATAAGAGTGGAACACTTCAGCTAAAATTTGTAAAAGTGTTTATCAGATACCCTTTCAAAAGTGAAAAGCACTTTCTAAGGTCGATCTTTCTCCCAACTAGAAGCCAGTTTCTTTTCTATAGACTTAACACAGCATAACAAAATACAATTTAACCCACTTCATTAGTAATAGCTGGGGTAAGAGCTCTGTGGCAAAGAACTCAGATTTTTGCAGCATTGCTCACAAGGAAACCAGTGGACGATGCACAGCTGCAGCAGACAAGAACAATAATCCAGTGGCACAGGTTTTAGCCTGTGCCTCCAGAGACAGAGCTCAATTCTCTATTTCATTACAGGCTACACATGCAATAGCTTGGGCAAATCACCCCAGGGTGTCAAACCCAGAGAAGGTGACCAGTGCGACTTCAGCTGCATCTAAAGTAGCACAAACCGCTGCAGTTAAAGCAACTGAAACACCTGTTTAATCTTACTCTGGCTCAGTTTCCCATATGTGGTCTGGGAGATAAGAGCAGGTAAAGAGGCAAAGGATCCTGGGATTCTCAGATCACGTGTATATTTAGCAACGTAAAATGCACCAGAATACTGTCTGTAGCCAATTCATGTAATACAAGAGACAAATATGGCTTCCTAAACCCTGTACTACATTTACCCAGAGGTTTTCATTTATTTTTGCTTGCCCAGAAAAGTTCAAGCGCATGCCCTTTCCTAAACCATTGTTGTTAAAACCCTAAACCGTACACCCTGGTGCCTCAGCAGTCACCTTACTGTCCGCGATGCTACAGGGATGTTGCAAAGAAAATTGCAGCAGAATAATCAGAACAAAGGAAAAGGTGAGACAGTGGCATAACAGATAAGTGTGCACCAGATCAAAGACCCAGGGAAGAGGACAAGTCCAGCTCTCCCTAGAAACATTTCAATTCCACGACTGGCATGCTCACAGCAGATAATCTGACTCTCAGACTCTGGCAAAACTAAGGGAGTATTATTTTCACTCAAATGAAGTAATGCAACAGAACGTAACATGGTTTCTGTCAGCATCAGCCACTCAGACTTCATCTTCATACCGTGTGATTTTTTTGCACAGATATATTTATATTGGCCTCCTCATAGAATATCCCACTTCCAAGTTTGCGTCTCAGATCCTACACGCCATATGTACAAACTGTTGTGCCAACACGCAGTGGGGCTATAAAAGATCCTGCGCCAAAACTCATGGGACTTGCATTCAGTCCTCGTTCAAAATTTCCACCATCACTAAGCAGCAGGAAGGTAGTTTCTGGGACAGCCACAAAACATGTTACAGGACTGGAAATCACTCCTCCTCCTTCACCAAGACCCTGGGGGTCACGCCTGGCACCCAGCCTGAGTGCAGGAGCCCTGGGGTGCTGGGTGCTGTGGGTAGGCAGCGGGCAGCAGCAGGGAGGTCGGTCCCAGGATGCTGCCGGAGCGGCTCTCTGGTGAATCTACTCTTGCCTCTTTATCAGCATTTTTTCTTCTATAAAATTTAGCTTCTGTGGCCAAAAGGGGAAAGTCTCTCTATTACTTTTTGAAATCCACAATCAAATACACAGATGGCCAAGTCTCACCTGGATGCTGGCCAGTGGTTATGCGTTTTCTCGTTGAAGGAACCATGCTGACATCCAGCCACACAGAGCCACTGTATAAAAGATCTGTTTTACTAAAAAACCCAGATGTGTTTAACTAAAAAAAAAAACAAAAACCCTTAATCACTGAAAAAGAGGATGGGAGAACCCTCTGGGGTTTGTGGTTTCACAAGCCTTGCAAGTTATTTCTGGGAATCACAAACCCCATTTGATTTTATGAATCAAATGCCCCTTAAAATTACAGCCCTCTCCTCTCCTCTTTACCTCCTCTCCTCTCCTCATTCCCAGTGGTTAAATAAAGAACAAAACAATACCATATTTAGGTTATATATATAGAAAAGGCTACATTAAGAATAAAAGGACTGTACAAGAGCAACACTGACACAAGGGCTGTATACACTCTACTCAGGAGGTGCCAGCCCATGGTATATATATCGAGTCTGATTTACATTCACGCCATCGTCTCTCTGCTGCACAGTAACCACTGCACATCCAAGAGTAGTAATATTGATGAGCTAGTCATTTTTCTCCTTTAAAACCTAAAACACCACATCTTGTGAACTTACGGAATAAGTTCCAAGAGGTGCCATGCTGTTCTTCTGGTGTTTCCACTGTAATAAATTCAAAAGTCCATGTTGTTGAGTGAACTATTTAATCTGCAGGTTAAGCCTTTTTGAAACAAACTCACAACACAATAAATTGTGTGTGGTTTTCCAACACAGAATATACAGAGCATTTTCCTGAACTCTTCTCACTGGACTATACTCCAAGCAGGGTTTTTCTAGCTCATTTTCACACTGGACCATGTAAAACAGTGGTTTTGTTTTCTTTCCCACTACAGTTCTTGTGGCAGTTCTCAAACAGAGTGCAAGTGTGCTCAACCTCCTCTAATTTCAGTGACTTGCGCCCAGGATTTCTCCTGGAGTGGGTGAAATTCAGGGCAAGCACAGGACCATTGCTCCAGGTAGTGAAAACAATACAGAATGAGGAAAAAAGGACAATAATAATGGAGAAGTTTGAGCACACAACCATTTTCCAGGCCAGAGTATCTCTATTGTTATATTAAATTCTCTCATCTCTGGGAATCTGCTGCGCTCTGACCTCAGCCCTTTCTGATTTTGATCTCTGTAGCAAGCAGAGAGACCTGAGGTTAAGATACACACTTCTACGTCCTTAAATGGCCAAACCTTGCTGTGGATGATGGATAAAAAGTGAGTTTCAAAGTGATGTGAAGCATGGGAACTTCAAAAGTAATGTTAAAGTTACAGTCTTTCAGGAAATTTTTAGAAGTGATGGCTACAGCGGTGCATATATATGCGTGTACAATATATCCATACACACAGAAATATGCACTGCACGAGTATACACTGACACATGAGTTAACTAGCAAAACGCTCCCTACAGTCTTCCTCAAATTATTCAATCAATTCAATTTGAGTTTTCGTACATAAATTCCAAGGGAAAAAGAAGGGGCTAAAGTAGCTGATGGTGGCCTTTTACACCAAGAGCCAGTAGGACCTGACTTATCTGCCAGAAGAGGCCCCCCCCAAGAGTCCTGCCTGTTGTGGAGGTGCCCTTGACACCATCCACTTTAGGGAAACTATTCCAGTAGTCCGAGAGCCAGAGCCGGCGCAGCTGCCCAGGTTCCTGGGCACGCATCTGGACCGCGGGACAGAGGCATTCGCACTCTCCCCACAGCTCACTGAGTTGCTTGTAGCTGGCGCTGTATCTGTAGCACCTTCCGGCAAAACAAAAGATAAAATAATCATTTATTTATAAAGCAGGAGCGTGGGGGGTTTTGTGGGGTTTTTTTTTAAACAAAAGAAGCTTCTTCAAGCTATGTCAGAGATGCAGAGCAGCAGTGCATGTTAATGGAATGTAACTCCACGGCCTCACAGATAAGGGCTTTAAAGCTGACCTTTGCCAAACAGAAGGGAGTTAAAGGAAGGACGTTCAGGTCAGCCAGTGCTTTACACTGCAGCAATACCTTGGGTCCTTGATTTCCTTATGGACTGCAGTAGTGTGTTTCTGCTGAGTTTTCTTTCAGTTGCTTCAGACTGATTTGCAAATCAGACTTTTGGCTCTAGCTAGCTATAACAGTGCTTAAGGAAAGCAGAAAGAATAAGGATGTAACACACACGTCAATTATTATGTTATCTAGCATTGCCTGTCTTCTTTTACAGAAGGCATCCATTTAATCTTTTTATTTTTAAGCTACGGTTGGTCCATCTATTTTTCTGCCATCACATCAGTGCAGAACTCGGCACCTATAAATTATGTGAAGAAAAAGTGCTGAGCATATGGATTTTTTAAAAAACATGATCCTCAAATTAAATCCTTAAATGAACAGAACCTTCCACTCATGGTAGATTGATAAAGACAACATGGGAAAAACATACCCACTGCACAAGGCTGCTACTTGCCATCAATTTTGTTCATTGCCTTATCATATGAGAAGAAACTCATGCTGATAAGGTCAAACACTATCCAAGTACAAGTTTTCATTTCCACAACATCCTTCAAAGTGCTTTCCACATTTAGCCTTCATTTAACCACTGTAAAATAATATGATATGTCCCTATGATGAGGTATGGCGAGTGTCCATTTGCTCAGAGCAACACCAGCGGTCAGCCTGCACAGCAAGGGAAGAGAGCCATAGGTTCCCGTGAAGGTATTTTGGGGAACCAAAATCAGCTGAACCCACAGACCCAGAGCCAGTTTAGCCAAAGCGCCCAGATCAATGCCCTAACTTTTGGAAAAATGGCAGGAAGATATTTTATGACCCAGCTTCCAGGACTGTTCCTGAAGAAAGTGTTAGACCCATAGGACTTCCATGAGTCTTCAGTGATGGGGAGGGAGGTCAACCATGTAGTATGTCTATCAACCTAGAACTTGAAAATTGAGGCTGGCATAGATGGGGTTGGTTTTCACAGATCTCATGACTATACTTATTGCCCATCTAATAGCAATGAGGAGTCCTAAAATGGCATCGAGACTATGAAACAACACAACAGTCTGAGGGCTGATGCATTCCAAGGGTCTCACAGGGAGCAAGCTCCAACTTATCTTCATATTTGAAGAAATTTGCAATCAAAATATCAGAAAAATTATGTTTTAATCTCTAGAAAAACTTAAATAAATTTTTCAGACAAGAAAATTTAGCAGAGCTGTACAAAATGCTCTGTTCCCCTGTGCTGAAGAGTACTGCTGCCTTTAGCCAGTAGTCCTTCAAACACTTTTTTGTGACACTTACCTACATAATGTGGGCTCACTCTTACCACAGGCACTTCCACCAAATTTTCAGTCATTTCGTAGCTACAAATTTGTTTGCCAACTTGTACAGGGAGAAGGCTATGCATGAGTGGGCTATACAATACTCAAGATATTGTTTGCACGGAAAGAACAGCAAACAGCAAGGAACAGATTTTGAGGCAATTTCCCTCCTGCATTCCACAACATGCAATTTCTCTTTGCAATTTTGCTTCACACAGCTGGACCTAACCCGCTCCTGCTATCCGTAAGGCTCTTGCACTCACGCCACTGGCAGCAGATATAAACTAGGTTCAAGATGACGTACAGTGACCTCTTCTTTACTCTCATTTAGTACGAGTTCCAAGTTTAGCATTTCTTTGTCATAAGCTCCTTCCTGATTCTCTCATTTCACAGATTAAATCTGGTTAGCTCCTACAGCAATGTAAACGTTCTCCATTCAGTAAAACAGAGATCCCTCTGCACATTTCTTTCAATATGTTTCTCTCTAATGTTTAGTACAATGTGACCTCTTAGTAGACAGAGCCCACAACCTCCCAGGATAATGAAGTGATTAAATATCTTGTTTGGTTACAAAATCATAAGGCACAATGATAAAGTCAACTATTATAGAGGACTATTAAAGAGGATGTCTCACTTTTTTTTTACCTTTTCACATTCTTTGTGTTTGTACACATGTATACCAATGGGTGGAGAATGCTGAAAACAAAATGAAAATCTCAGACAAAGTTACTTTAAAGCCTATTTAATGTTTGATATGGTGCATACAGAAAATAGTGGTTGTTTGTTCCCTGGATATATGGGCTTTGCATGCAGAATAAGACAGGGCCATGTTAAGCTAGAAGAAGGGTGCTTAGTTCAGGCAGCGTGTAATACTCCTAGTCTCCAGACTAGCACTCATGACACTAGTTTGTTTTTTTCTCATGGTCTGGATGACGCTGTGTAGACATTACCTTAGAGCTCAGCCCAACACTCACTGTATTAGAGGGACCATTTACTGTTACTTCTCCATAACTGGGCGAGGCTTTTAGCTAGTTAAGTTGTGGTCTTTTTTTTTTTGCAGGGGGGCAAAAAACCCCCAAAACCCTGCCAGAAAGAAAAATGGGGAAGAGGTTCCCAAATCTATTTTGTTTTAAAAAAGTGAGGCAATCCTGAATGCCCTAGACAGTGAAATTCCAGTACAGCTCTCTGCTTTCTGTGCTTACACTGCTCTCCCGTGGGTTTCTGACCACCAAGGACATGTCGCTTAACCTTACAAATTTCAGAAACCCCAAACTAGGTGGAAGCAGACACAAAATACACATCTTCTCAACTCGTTAATTAAGTCTCCAAACTGCTAAAGAGCACAACAGCCCCCACTTCCCACAGCACCATGAAGCTTTCCTCCCCAGAACACCGCAATCACAAAACGGAGCCTAAGTCCAAGCAGAGTTCCCCTTCCAAAAACAAACTCAGTAACTTCATGTCAGGTACCTTCAACAGGGAAGACAAAAACACATTTTATGATGTTCCATTAGAGGGCATCCTAGCATGTCCTTTTGTGGTCAGATGCCTTCCCTAATTTATATCCTCTGCAATACTTTGTGAACAATCTTCTATAAGGACAGTGAGGAACATTCACATCCCCAAGCTTCTGCATCCCTTGTAATTCTATTAATAGTTTCATTTTATGCTTTAGTTGGTACTGTATTTCTTTTCTAATGGTGCAGCTTCCCTCACCAGGAGAGGCAGGTTTTCAGGATTGTACCATGCACATAAGATGTGAACAAGCTGGACACTCTATCACAAAATTAATTTCAAACTTCAGAAGAGTTGAAGATCACACTTTAAAACAATAAGGGACTATAAAAGGTGAGCAAGTTTGATCACGTATCTTGAAACTAGAGAGGAACATAAATGTACATTCTCAAAAGCTACCAAAGACAGAAACTCCACTGCAAGATACAACAACGTAGCTACTGCTCAGACCCAGCAGCTTGGACCCTGCAGCAGGAACCAAACCCGAGCTCCAGGATACAGGGAGCTGTTGTAAAAACAGCTACTACCCCCACCCACGTACTCGATCTTTACAAACTCAGTTTTAAGACAGTTTACTAATACAGGTACAGATAGATGCAGATACAGTTTACGACCATCAGTCCCCTTAAATTCAGTAAGAAGCCCCTAGGTAGTAAAATCTACTTAGAGTGATAAATATTTTTACAGATTGGGCCGCGACATGTACGAAGATCAGTTTCTACTCATACCTGTAGGTACACTGAAATCAGTTCAAAGACTGAAGGCACCAGAGGATCTAAAGGTAATAATATTGGAAATTAAGAAGTCTAGGGTAAGAAATAGGAGTTGACATGATAACATGAAAATATATCTACAAGACAGCTAATTCAGTTATAATAAATTACCATACTATCTGACTTAAAGTGGAATGTAAAAGTGCTCCTGTCACACGAAATGAAAAATGAACTTCTGACTGCTGAAATGTAAGATTAATGAATCGACATAACAGACATGAAACAACTTACGATGATCCTGGACTTGCTGTTGGCGGGGGACCTGGAAAAGTGACAGAAGAAAAACAGCGTGATGAGTTATGGTGAGGTAGCAAGCAGGAAGCTTTTGAAAACCTTTTAAAAGATAAAAGTAACAGTCTGTCATGTTGGATGTGGTTTATGTAGTTTAACAGACAAGTTGCAGTTTCTCTGTACCGAAGACAAGACCGTATCCTGTAGCAGTGATTGTCTGCAAAATGCCGTAGATGAGGACAATGAACAGGTGAGGCACTCATTCTGCATTTCCACTGTGTCTTGGGCCATCATGGAAAAGGTCACAGCAAACCACAGGAGGCTTGTACAGGAGTTGTAACTACAACTGGGAGAAAACAGCATCATTTCCCCCTATCCATCTTCATTATTTGTCAGGGAATTCAACCTAGGCCTGATTCAGATGCATTGATCAAATTCGCTGTGACCTCAGCGGGGTTTGGCTGAGAGGGTTTCGCTGTTACTGCCCTCGGTGCTTGCATTTTGGCAACTACTGGAAGGGCTGAGTGGGCGCGAGCGCATGTTCACCGGCACAGCGCAGACTGAAGACTCGGCTGCAGCAGATCTCAGGGAAGTTCATACTAACGAGTATTTGCTCTAGAAACCAAATTGTGAGATTTAATATTGCTCCAGTCAGAAAAAAGAAAAATACTCTCCGTTTTCTACAAAGGCTTCTACAAAAGTATCGTCTTTCAGATGAAAATCTCCTAAATTTCAGATACAAGGTAAAAGACAACTGCCTTATGAGAACACCTAATGATTAATTTCATATTAGAATTTAGAAAAAGTAGGAGATTTATGAAAAAAGACTATGAAACTCATCACATACATCACTCATTGTGTGTTATTTGTCCAGTTCCTAAGAGGATTAACTAGGACTTTGCAAATATCTTCATCTCAGTGAATTATTTCCCTCTGAGTATGGAGGTGGAAGAGAAGACACACAAAACCTGTTTCTTGTTTGGAATCTTCTCAGTCGTAAGATCAGCTTTGAAGGCAATTATCTCAATAGAAACTTTGAAGAAAAAGTGCTTATTTTACCTGACAGGTATACATATATATCACCAACATGCCCCCAATCTACACTGCAAGCTGAAATTTCTCACTTACTAGAGACAAAGAAGGTCACTCAGGCACTTGAGAATAAAATATTTTTACTCCTCTGGACTGAATCCACTCAAGTAGCATATTAATGAACATTGCCATTTAGTGACCCCTGTGTTTCAGTCCTGCTTCCAGTAGGCTTTTATATAGTAAAAGCCACCGTTACAGCTGGCAACACGGGTGTCTCAGCTGAGCGAAGGGCAAACAGGCAGGGAGGATAAACTGGCATCCCAGAAATGCTCCCAGAAATAGGCTGAATCAGACCGGCTGATACTACTACATCAGTGCGTTCATTTTCAGTGGATAAACACGCCTTTCTCCAGAGTTGTTTTTCTAAGTAACAGTTTGAACAGCTTAAAAGGAAAAAACTTACCAAATTTTACAAACAGCACACCGGTTGTAGAAACAGTCTTTCTGCCGTTAGTCGCAACGCACTGGAAGTAGCCGGTATCTGTAGTGTCAAGGTTCCTTATTCGCAGTCGAGACCCATAGCTTGTGGCACGGAAGGAGATCCTCCGGGGTTCTTGGACAACTGGTGCGTCGTTTTTCAGCCAACGGACCGTCGGAGGAGGATTGCCAGAGACTTTACAGTGCAGCTCTGCAGTCTGGCCAAGGGTGGTAGTTATGTTATTCATAGGTTCATCAAGTGTCAAGAAGTAATCTGTCACGTAAAAAGAAAAAAAGGGTGAATAAGGAACTCCAGCTCAGGAAATGTCATTTTAAAGAGAGCTCATGCTTGTCTTTGAAAGGGAAACAAAGGAAGTGGCTATCAGGTTTAGTAGAAAATGATAATACTTGTTAATTGATGTTTCAGGGCATGCAATATGTCTCATATAGTTTTGCATGGTAATAAAAGGAAGAAATTTTGGAATTTCCATTGCACTATAGCAATGCTGTATTTCTTGAAAACTTCTCTTCCTTCATACACCCACAGACTCTCTCTACTTTCTCAGCTTCATCTTATTTGGCTTCATTCAACACAGAAAAAGAAGGTAACATTGCTTTTCTTTTTTTCTTTTATTTTTTCATTTTTGCTAACCAATAAACATGAAAAACATATATCAGAAACCTAGCTGCTCATTTTGATGCCCGTGCAGAGCTGTCCCTGCTCATGTTAGGACCCACAGAATATAGGAATATATGAAATGAATCACTCGGAAGTGAAGATTTTAGAGCCATTTTTAATTGATTTGCAGAGCAGTGTAGAGAGTATGTTGTCAAGGATTTTGTAAGCACTAACTGCATAGATGAGGAGTAAGGATCATATCTAGGAGATGGAGACTTTTTTCTCACTCAGTATTTCCCTTGCTAAGAGGACTGAAGTTTATCTGAAATAGGTCTCATGATAGGTGCAAGCAGAAGCTCAAGAATTCTTTTGTTAAGATAGAGAATGTTAAATCAAAATTTAGCAAAATTAATCTCTTCTAATCCATTCTTGAGCACTGCCTTCTCCTGTCAAGTGCTATTTCATTCTGCATCGTTCAGGAAGGGGACTATTTCTAGTTAACTGTATTCAACATTTAATTAAATCCTTTAAAAGCAGAGAGCGAGATGGATTGGGTACGGGGAATGGAATACGCAGGCTTTCATCTCCGTGTCACAGGTTCAAATCTAACAGTGGTCATTACTGGCCAAACCCCATTATCATCTGCTGGCTGTCTCAGCAGGGCAGCCAAGGAATGAGAACTCCAGAGGCTGTACTCTGCTCCTGCGCTCTCCGAGTCAACCCGGGAGGTCAAGAAAAGCCTATCGGTACGTAAACTTGTGCTATGCTGCTTATGCTCCACTGTTCTCAGGTACACCTACTGTTAACTCCAGCAATAAGCCTGCCTAATAGTATGAAAAAAATCTCTAGCACGTATAAAACCAGCTTAGCCACCTAACTTGCCTAACTAATTCACCTCCCTAATTATTTACTTTAATCATGTCTTCACTATCTACTCCATTCATTACGTTCTGAGTATATCAATATCTCTTTCCTTTGTATTTAACCTGTTTAACACGTAAGCTCCTACCCTGTATTTGCATGGCACTTTATACAAGGCGTCCCTGTTCTCATTTGGTCTTGAGGAGCCATTAGGATTAACGTTCAGCACAAAGGCACTGCCCATACACATTTTTTTTTTCACTGATCAAGTAGCCTTTTAACGTGCAGGTATGAAACTGTGCAAAACAGGACTGTTACCTATGCTCCCATGGATTTAATTAGTTAGGAGATCTAAGTATGGGGTAAAAAGGGCAGAGATCCCAGCCTTTGGTGAAGGCAGACAACAGGGTCCGGTGCCAGGGTGTCAGACTGGCCTTTCAGCTCTCCAGAACCATTTCTGCATGCTTCATTGCAAGACTAGAAACGTTTCTGACTTGCTATCTTAATAACCTCTCTGGGAAGCATAATCTAAGTCAGCACATGTATTCTTGGGTTCTCTCCACAATCTGGGTTTAATAAAATGGCACTAATAGCATGGAACTGGATAACCGCATTTAATTATCCAATGTAACATTTCTATACCACAGTCAGTTATATAATTCCTGATAACATTTCAAAGACTGTTTCAGACATCTACAGTATAACACAGTCAGAAAACAGAATGGCCTCAGTCCTGTGATGGTCTTGCTGACAAATACCACAGTAAATAAAATATTTTAAAGGTCCTATGGTATACAGCAGTGGCAAATAAAGGAGTAAGGATGTAGGGCAGGTTTCCAAAGGCTGGAGAAGGATTTTAAAGTATCACTAGCAACAGTAAGTCAGTGAAAAAGTATGGCTGTAATGCAAGAGCTATGGTGCAACTTGTCTATTGGTACAAACAGAAATAGCCGCTCAGCACCAGGCACTTCCGACTCCTCTAAGTGTTCTCCACCTTCCTTCACGAACTACTAAAAAACACTAAAGCAAAATGTATCTGGTAAACTCAGCTTAGCTTAGTCCTCAAATCCATGAATTTTGCATCCAAATCATAAATCAGATCAAGCAGATCACCTGAGATGAGATTTAAACAGGGCAGGTTTCAAGCAAATGCAAGCTTCATTCATGAGAAGACATTTCTCACAGACAAAGCAGTTCTGTAATTGAAAATGAGATTAATGTCTAACAGTGCTTCCAAAAAACCTTGGACTGTTACTGAGGCATAAAAATTATGAGCATTCCTTGCCTGGCATGCACAAAAGCCATCTATTGCTGTCCTTGCCCAGCATGGAGCAGCCAAAGAGAAGCCCAATTTTACTTTTAATACTTGTGTCTAACTCTCACCTACCAAGCCCATCAAATCTCCAAAGCTACTGCCACCATCCTCTCCCTTTAAGAACAACTATGCAAAGAACATATAAAATAGTTCCTGCCTGTGACCAGGTTTCTGTCAGCCACTTTCTGGTGCCATCAGCATTAACATCTCCTCCTTCTGGGACCAAAGGCCAAGAAAAACGGGAGTAAAACCTCCTTTTGTGCTTTCAGCAGGAGGCAAACAGGGCCGATGAAACGGGCATGAGCCTGCTGCTTACACACACGATGAAGACCCTGTGTCGCATGGCCATGGTCTCACAACACGCCGTATTTTACCATGTTTCATTTGACAGCCTCCCTGCCATCAGCGAGCTCCCCAGATGCCCAGAGTTGACTCCCTCTGACCTAAAGAATAATTTCTTAGAAACACGGTGGTTCTTATATACAAAATAATTACTGCGCTTCTTAGAATTAAACAGTCTAGTGGCACTGGCCATTGGAAATTCTGAGTTTTAATCCTGGCTCTGAGTAGTCTTGGGTGAATCACTTCAGTTGTGATTTTTAGAAGAGCCAAAGGGAAGTAGACACCCAAAGCCAATCAAAAGCTCACATGGGATTTGTGCAACTAAGTCCTTTTAAAAACAGCCTTAAACCTTTTGGCTCAATCTATCCAGCTATAAAGTGAGGATAATAATCCCTCTTACATCATGGGGAGGCTGCTATGTACATTAATGAGATAATGCTCGTAAAGCACTTTGAAGGTGAAAAGTGCTATGCTGGGGTAAGCACTGTTGTTATATTTTAAGTTAAATCTCAGGGTTTCAAGAACATAACAAAAGCTGGTCCATATTTTAGAGTAGCACTCTATAAAAACATTTTGGAAACATTTTAATTTACAGAACTATGGGAGAATAGCCTGAAAAAGTTCTAAATAAAATTTAGCCCACCTATAATTTAATAATAGTCAAACCGATTTTTTTTTAATTTGTAAAAACAATTTACTGCTGGGTCTAGACCCTGAATGCCAAGTTTCAGCCCACAGAGATTTTTTTTTTTAATGGCTGAGTTATAAACCCTTGAAAAATGCTGACAGCCCCTTTACTATAGCAGCACTAGCGGGTGCCCTATAATGAACTTTTAAATGACTTGAGATAATATCTGGAAAGCCAAGCCTGAAATATATTTCTGGTTTTGAGCCGTTGCCAATGCAAACACAACACATCATAAGTCATCTTCATGATTCTAAGCGCATAAATTGGAGACACTGCATATAAAATCCAAATATTAGGTATCCTTCATGGCCAAGCTTTTTGCTGGTTTGATGTTACAGAATAGCAACAGCTGTGCAAGGACAAAATGCAGTGTGTTGCGTGTCTCAAAAGAAGAAAAGTGTGTGTGTTTCCACAGCTCTGTCTTGACATTGTTAAATAGGAGTCTGCCCGGTCGTAATAAATCCTGAAGTATTCTACTACTTTTAAGTGGAACCCAGGTGGCTTTCAAAATAAGAGCTCGTCCTTTCTGGCCAAGGAATGTTAATCTCCTCTGTGACCACATGGTTACTCTATCTTAAATTACCAAAGACACATCTTAGAGCAGTAACACCCTCTTTGCTTGGAGGAGGATTTTGCTGGCCACAGTGAGACCTTTCCCCCCCCCCAAGCACTGTGTGCGCTGTGTGTTTCTGATTTCACTAGGTGTTTAAAGCACGATGGGGATGCAGGATTAGACCCTGAAATGTTCATTTTATGAGACGAATTGTTTCATTTATCCTTTCCTTTATGCCCTTCTGATCTTTCAGAATATTCAAAGAAAAACTAAAATTAAAGTCTCCATTCAAGCTGTCGCAAGCCTGAAAACAGCTTTAATCCAGGTGCAACAGAGAGGCCGGTGTACCAAGTTACTTCCCATTATAGATGTGTAACAACACACTGCTCTGGAAGGGAACATCTCCAAACCTTTTCTCAAGCAAACCTACAGCTGTGGGGACACCATTTCCAGCTGCTGGACTAGAGAATAATTTTAATTCTGGATTTGAAAGTTCAAATCTGCATTGCAGCACATAAAGCAACCACCTGACCCGGCTGGAGTCAGGCAGCTGGGAGACCAGTCTTACAGACTGCTTATTGCATTTATCTTTTTGCACCAAAAGGTTTAGCAGCTCACCAGTTCTCTGTCATAACATACATTGGCAAGAAGAAATGCAAAAAGTGTCTCAGTCAGTGACTGCAAGACAGAAACATTTAGTGATTGGTAACTTGAAGAGTTGATAACCTTTGTCTAAAGGGAAAGAGCCTGTCAGGCACATCAGAGGGTCTGACGCAGTCTGTCTGATTTAACATACTAGTCTGGAAAGAAGCATTTTCATTCATTCAGAGCTTTCGATTATCCTCATTAGTCCAGGCTGATGCTACACTTGGACGTGCCCCATACTCACAGGTATCAGTACCACCATTGAGCTCAGACCTTTGGAAATTTTCTATATGGAATTGATCTCTTTGGAGAAAGTCAACAACGCAGAGCCCACCCAGCCTGAAGACGCTGGAGGGGTTTGCTGGTTGTTCCGTATGTTCAACTGACGTGAGTTTTAAGCCAAAGAAGGAACCAGCAGGATTTCTGACAGAAGTGTGGCCGTAGACAGAGCACATGCTTCTCAGTTGGAAAAAGGATTAACCATTGATTGCTTGATCTGCCCATAACTCACAAAAGAAGACAACTCCTGGCAGGTCCGATCTGTGGGTCTGACCAACACACCCTTGTTATTAAAAAGCGCAAAAGGAAGACTCCCGGCTGGAATTTCACTTATTTTAAATGAATAAAAGTAGAGGAATGACAGTGGGAGGAAAGGGATACCGCACTCAGCCCGTGATTTGGCAACCCATATGAAGAATATCAGAGTTAAATAAGTCCAGGCAATCAAGTGGAAATATTCAATGTCAACTGTCTTGGGACAAAAGGAAATACTCTACTGCCTTTGCTTGTCCAGCTTATTTTCAAACGAGTTCCTTCAGCAATGTGTATGTGCAAGACTCAGTTTAGGATACACGGTGCAGCTGTGTGTTGGGCTTTCTCTTCCCCGACACTATGTAAAGGGTTTAGTGCCACCCAAGGATAATTTACTGAACTGAAACAGGCTGACCACTGCCTGAAGCTTTACGGCTTTTCAGATGTCCATGTGGGACATTGTCTGTATTTGGGATTCTCAGAATTAATTGCTACTCTCTAATAATTAGCAGCTTAGAGATTGCCCTGGGCCATAGGGGAGGGAGGGCTTTGAAGGGAAACCAGAGCACGGATGCCAGCGGACTTCCAAAAAATTATCTGGGGCTGAGCAGCTGAATCCCACTGCTTTTGGATAGGAATTGGACAACTCACTGCCCTCCATGCCTGTGTGAATTCTTAATATGCATTTGACAGTTCGCATCTGCCTCTCATTTTATGAGTCAACTTTCAGGTTTAAGGACAGATGTCTTGGTGATAGCTTTGACGCTATAATCTGGCAAGGGGAAATGAAGCTTTTCTTTACTCAGGAACCCATTTTATAGCACAAGTAGGTAGCCTCTAAACTTTATCACAAAAAAAGTGATTTGGAATAGGTAAACAAATGTCCACATCCAGCTATAAACCCAACTACTGAAAACCATCAAGGGATTTTGTTGTCACTTTAGAAGCGGCTCTGCAGTAAAGAGCCATGTACAAAACTCAAGCTATTAAAGGAAGGGTGTATAGAAAGGTATGTGCCTTAAGATTAATGCTGTAGAGTCAAAGAAAAGCTGTTATTTTTGACATTTTGACATAGCATCACTTTAGGATCTGGTTCTTATTAGCCCTTTCTGTGCCTTTTAAAGGTTTAGGTTTTTTTTTAAACCAAAAATGTCAGGAAATTTGGAACAGAAACTTACAATAAAACACGTCCCCTGACCCTCTGATCTATCAATCTTTCAAATAAACAAAGATAGCTGGATGAGCCAGGAAAAGGTTATTATATATAGTTACCTTATGTATAATGGTCAGATATTTGCTGCGCACAGTGGGGTTATACAAAAAAATCCAATGTAAGCGAAGCATTTTCTGAAAGATTTTTGCCATGAATGCCCAACGTTACTCAGGGTGGTTTCTTTTTCAAGTTGTGTTCTGTGACCTTCAAATTTCACACCCTGTATTATTTATAAATGAAACATTCAAGAAACACAAATTCTCAAATAAAAACGTACACTCTGTCAGTGGAAAAGCAAACAAAAGGAGCTAATGTACTGTGGCTAAAAAAATTTTCAAACAAAGTAGCAGTAATTTACTGCCTCGCTACTAACAGGACCCCACAAATAGAATCAGAATCCTGAGCCCCATCAGGGGAGCTTGATTTACCAAATATCCCCCAGATAATAAAGGAAAATAAAAAGGTAAATTGTGCATGAATGTGAAAGCTGTAATTCTTCCCCTTTCACCACGTGTATCAAATTCACATCCAGTGATTTCAAAAGAAAATCTGGAAATCTCTAAAGAACTGGGGCTGAAGTTAGGAGGCCTCAATCCACTTGGTTTTCTCCACGTTTGGTTTTGTTTATGTTTTTTAAGATGTAGTTTGCCTAGGAGTCAAATTCTCCCTGGGACATCAGAAAGATTTTCCCTGTAAGAACTCATAGCCAGGTCATCTCCCTGCCTGGAAAGACTTGTCAAGGTGACAACTTTAGCCTGGATTCATCAATAAGGACAACAAGGCTTGCTTTTCCCCTCGGGAAGCCTCCAGACCCAAAGGGTCCACCAGCAGTGTGTACCCACCGGGATGTCCTGCAGCCCCTTCTGTGCTCCGTGGCCTCCTCTTGCACTGTAGCTGCCGTGCAACCCACCCCGCCAGAGGATGCTCTGCCCACACAAGGATCTCCAAGAAATTAATGACACGCAGTCCCACGCACAGGGTAGTGGAGCAAATACTGCAGTTCTCCCATCCTCTGTTTTGGCCTTCCCCAGTAATTTTCTGCTCTGGATCCCCAGACCTTCCCAGGCTTGCTATAGGTGATCCTTGTATTGATATGCCTTTGAATACTTAAGGATAAATCCCAGCTTAACCTTAAACCACTGAGTGACTTGGGGTGCATTTTGTAAAATCTTGACTCTTGCTGCCAAGCTGTCTGCAGAATGTTTGCTTTCCATATAACACCTGGAGCACCACGAGACTGCCAAGTGCTGCTGCAGCAGTGACCACAAGGTCTATGCCACACAGAGAGGCTGTGAGCAGTGGGGAGCTCAAAGCCCGGGCTTGGGACCATGGACGTCTGGAAATGAAAAAGGTTCCCAAGACCTGACTCATTCTAATGTTTTATATTTCCTTGCCAAAGCAGATAAGCCATGAAAAGGGAAAGGAAAAAAGGCAGTATCTGCAAAAACTCACACTAATAGGTTTTCTTTGGAAACTGAAGGACCAAGGGAAGAGCTCCTGGGAAGAGGAGGTACTGGCAATGAGATAACATGCTGCACTCCAGCACCAGTGTCCTCAGCTCTGGCTCAACTGTGGCCAGGACGCATCCCTGTTCATGGTCAGGGAGCTGCCACGGCGAAACGGGCTCCTGGGGAGGCCGCAGGTGGGCATGAGGGGACCGGGAGGATGCAATCACGCGAAGCTGCAGTGACGGCATCGTTCTCTTATCAGTCCTGTAGAGTGAACGTCCACTGAAGTTGAATCCTGCTCACAGTTAAAAGAAAATAATATTTCAGAGCTGACTCTTTCTTGGCAAAGACTCCAATATTATCTTTGCCTAAGGATGAAGAGTTCCCAAGCAATTCCTCTACTGTATCAGATGTAAATAGGCTCTCATTCAAGTTCAGGCCTATCTATTTCTTTGTAAATAAACCAACGTCTGACAGAAGGAAAAGCCTACCCTTCCACAATCGTTTTTGTGGAAGAAAAGCAGCTGAATGAAGGGCTCTTCACTGTTTTAAATAAGGATCAGGGAAAAGAAGAATTCAAGGTAAATTGGAAGCTTTCTCAAACAAAGAGCTGGAGCAGGAGCTCTTCCCCTGGTGAAAGGGGAGAAAGGGAAGGCAATGCACAGGCAGGAGACATGAGAAACCAGAGTGCCTTAAACAACAGAAGAAATAAAGATTAAAAAATGCTCAGGGCCGCCTGTCTTGCTCCCTCACCTGCTGGCACCCCCCAAAAGAGCCGCATTAAAGAACAGAGCATGGACCCTAAAAGTCAGCACCAGGGCAGAGCATCCTCGTGAATTCCACTTACTCCCCACTTCATCTGGCCTTTTTGTTTTGCCTCAGATACCACCTATTGCCACAGCCAATGTCAAACAATTTCTGAATAAGGAAATTGCTTTAAGCGACCAAAAGTGAACGGCCATGCCGTGGCAAGTGTCAGGAGTGGTTACAAAGCCTGGTGCAACAGGGCCATGTAGAAGCACACGCAGAGGGGGACTTCTCCGAGCCTCGCGAAGCGCTGAGCTGTGGTCCCCGCTGGACATCTCCCACCCGCTTGGCAGCTCCGGGCTCCCCCAGCCTGAGGGAAATCTCAACCAGCAACTTGGGGATGAAAGGCTTCGCATCCTGCCACTGACCCGCGGAGATGGGCCTTTTCCTATCGCCAGAGCCCCCTTTTTTCCCTGAAGTTCACTTATTTCTCCTTATATAATTAAATATTTATTTGATCACATTTTCATTTCTCTTTTTCCCTTGTGGCATTCCCTCTGCATGCCATGATTTACCAGTCGGAAAAGGGAGAGAAATGCTCATAGCTAAATTTCCCCTGTTTAAAAGTGATTATTTTTTATTTTTTATGCACAGTTTGTTTGTTTTTTTAAGGTTTTGGTGAGAAACCACCTCCTCCCTCCCATCAATCGTTGCTTTCAACAGCTCTTCACGGGTGGCTGCATCTCTTTTAAATTCATTTCCTGTTAAAAAGAATAAACAGGCAACTGTTTAATGCTGTCGATTTAGCTTATTTAATAGAAATTGAAACCTGAATAGGGCTCAGTTGTAAGATAATCACTGCAGAACTCACCGAGCTAGGGAAAGCACCATATTAAGTAATTACTTCAAAATGCTGAATATTGTTTAGCAAGACTACGAGCTATTCCTCCTTTCCAAACACAGGAGACGTATTTGAGGAAGACATGCTCATTTCCAAAAGGCAGCAGGTAGAGTTAGAGCCACTTAATGCAGACAGCCATTTAATTGGGAAATTTGGCTAGAAACCACTTTCATGTGGTGAACTTAATAGGCTTTAAAATGAGTTTACTGGGACGCCTGCGTGACCTCATGACTGACTGCAGCAAAGACAAGTGGATGTTGATTTCTTGAGATGCTTGTTTGCAAAAGAAATGGAAACTAAGTGCACACCTAATTTTCTCCTCTGAGGTTTCAACTCACCAAGTCAGCATCGCTGCAGCGTATTTGGCTTTATACAAGCGAGAGTTTCAAAGACTTTTAGTAGAACCAGCAGCTCCCACATTAAAGACCCTGCTTCTCTCTTAGACAAGACAAAACATGTGCACTTTACTTTGCTTGTGGGCACACTGGGAGAATCCACCCCTCTGACTAAGCTTTTTAGGCAGCAAATGCATTTTAATCACATATGTAAATCCGTGTTTAGGTGTGTAAGCTTACAGCAGTCTAAATGCTAATCAGCTCGAGCAAAGGGGCCGGTAATCCCCCAGGAATGCAGGATTCAGCCCAATGAGTGGTAATTGCCACATTCCAGGTGGATTAGAAGCCTGTAACTTCATTTTACCTGTTTCTGACAATACAGCTCAGGAGCAGGTGCCATGGAAGTAACGCGGAAAATGGTTTAATTACTAACGTAGAGGCCAGGCTCGGTGCTGGCACAGAAAGTGTAAGCTTTGCTTCCAGCAACAAGATGGCTCAACATCCAGGACAGCGGCAGTCGCCCCAAGTTTTACCTCTGCCAGCCCTGGAGCTGCTGCTTTCCGACAGAGCCAGCACACTGGGTTTGGATGTCCCACCCTGGCTGATACAACCCGGCATGGAGAGTGTTTGGAAGAAAACACATGACAAAGGAGGCAGGCAGTCCGTGCTGCCACCAGGCACCTTTCTCTGTTTCCTACCTACGTCAGTCAAACCAAGGTTTTGGAGAGTGCCCACCTAGGGCACACGCTACTGAAAAAAAGGAGCATTTGAACTACCAGCTGAGAGAAAGCTTAACCAAAATATGGGTTAAAAATCACCCTGATCATAAGAAACCAGTCTACACAAAACCTCCCATTAGGAATAACAAAAAGAAGCTATTGGGGGCTATTTTTCAGCACAGATCAGATGCAATTTACTGTAAAATTACATTATCTTCAATATCTCTTGTGTAACTTCCCCTCTATCTATGATTTGGTTGGAGGTATATAGCTTTCTGTGCAATATATAGCAATGTATGGGTGCTTTATCAGTTGAACCCTTGGGGTCACAGTGGAGAGAACAAAGAATATATCACTGATGATCATTTACAAAAAATATTTCCACAAACTCAACAAAGTGTGACCCTGTCTTCTCCTGTGACCATGGGTTGGGTTCCTAGAGAAAAATCTACCCTGTAGGTTAGTAAAGGCTGCTTGCCAAGGATATTGTAAGAGGCCTGAATGAAGACTGTCCGATTGCCTTCTCTCTGGCATTTCCTAATTTTCGAGCGTTTAGCTTTGTGGCCTTAACTTGGTTTTTCTAGGCCACATATTTATTTCTTACTTCTTGAAAAACCAAACAAAGCTGCCAAACAAGTAAATAAACATGCAGGCATCCTGTCTGGGGGAACCACTGCCCTCACGTCTCCGCAGTTCCGGGACGTTCCCGGAGCACAGCCTGGACCTGCAGACCTGCCACGGGCACCTGGATGCATCACTGCAGTGGGATAAGACATCCCCTCTGTCAACACCTTCTTTCAGCAATTTGCTGTGAACTGGGAATTCTCTGCTTAATGAGTACACGCTTTTCTCCCTTTCCCACCAGCAAGCGCAAGCTCTTTGACTTTCGTCTTCTCCAATGTGTCCTGGATTACCAGAAAGCCCTGCTCCTTCCCTGGTGGGAAGGCAGATGTGAAAGAGTCAACCTTGCCTTAAAGTACTCTGAACTACATATTGTCTTCATACTTAAGCACAGAAAACATATTTATGCATAAACATAAAACATTATGAACACATGTTCATAAAAAACATTAACAAAATACAGACAAAAACATTTGGAAAAACCATCTGTGGCAGAACTCCACTATGGGAAATTTCAGTCTAAATAGTTAATGGTTGGCAAAGTTATAAGCAAATGAAAAGAATGGTTGACAAATTGCACAGTTAGCGTGGCTAACAGCATCCTCTGCTATAAACGTTATATTAGAAGCATTTCAAAGACCAGATTCACTCAGGACCTGCAGGCCACTGCCTTGCAATAAGGGCTAGAGGAAGCTAAACAATTTGGCTTAAATAATTGGTGGTGCATAATTTACAAAATGAAGGGGAATGAGAAATACATCCCTTCTTTTACAATATATACCCTTCAGAGAGCTCCAAATCACACATAATTACCGCCTGCAAATGTATTTTCCCCCTCTACTAATTTAAAGCCTCAAAATTTCATAATAAAACACATCGAGGCAAACTGAGGGCCTGACGCTTGTTAATTTTGAGTTCAAATCCTAAGATCCACCAGACAAAATGTCAAGCAGTTCATAAACTAACAGAACTCACATCTTGAAATATTTTTACCACATGGAACATTTTACTGGTACAAGAAACGAACACAGCTTTCTCCAGCAATCACAGAACCACACATAATTAAATGTCAAGTGATCACAAGGCATATGAGGTTTATCTTAAATGCCCCCTCACCCCTTTGCTTCCTGATTTGGCCAAGTCAAGAAGAAGAATTGAGATATTT
Source organism: Haliaeetus leucocephalus (assembly GCF_000737465.1). Lineage (NCBI taxonomy): Eukaryota > Metazoa > Chordata > Aves > Accipitriformes > Accipitridae > Haliaeetus > Haliaeetus leucocephalus. The sequence goes on from NW_010973284.1 coordinate 243,176, forward strand.
AAATCTGATTTCACATCTTTCTATTTTTTTCTGTCCACTTACCTTTATCTAATTCACTTGAGATGTTCCATGATGATGTAGGCATGAAATCAGCAACAACTGATGTATTTGCTCCTGGAAGGGAAAAACAGGAAAAAAAAAAAAAAAGATGCTGTTAATATATTGATTCTGTATCATCAGAGGAGTATAAGGCATTTATAAAGCCGCTGTCACAGTAATAAAGTTATTTGAAGAACAGCAGCTATTAAAATGCACTCGATGCTCTGTGTTGGCAGGCTGAGACATATGGGTAGCAGAACCAGCGAAGTGGAAAAAGGCACAGGGCCAGCCCTGGAGTTTGTTTTGCAATGCTGTCACTGTGAGGCCTTGTGTTAATTAAGCAACCAATCCTTGAGATGTATTTGGCCCACCTTAAAATCTCTCCACCAGTTTTATAGAGGTAGAATGACTCTGCAGTGTTACAGCTAAGAAAAACACAAATGCTATGAGGTTGCTGAACATGTTATCTATTAACATTTACAAGTGATTTTAATCCTGCAAACCCGTGTGCACAAGAGACACAGTTTATGCACTGAAGTTAATAGGGCTACTTGTACGAAAAATCCTCCTACGACTCTTGTAAACACAGGCTGGAAAGGCTGATGTGAATGTCAGTAGCATTTTCTCATTGCTATTATACTTTCTTCCTCTTCAAGAAAAAGCTGAATGGTGACATTAGTCTTCACTTATATTTTTACCTTGTTTTTAACACGCAAACACTAAGTCGTACAGAGGATGGTGTTAAGGGAACTACCAGCATACTTCCAGCCTCAGCTATAGGTTGTGGTAAAGCACCTCCCCGATCCAAACGTCGACGATTTCATCAAACACCCATATGAGGACTCCGGTGTGTAACTGCTGCTGTAGCACTTGCCACATCCCAACAGGTTGTGGTGGCCAGGTACAGTATCCACGATGAGATGTTTGTCGGGTTCCCTGAGGGTCTTTGCAAAACCACGTTCAGCAGCGTAAACCCATCATCACGCGGCGTGGGGGGAATTACTGTCCCCTTGTAACAGCGGACCCACGTGTGCCTTACAAGGCCCCTCAGGCATCTGGGAAGGACTGCTTTCGGAGCATGATCTCTCAGAGTCAACCCCCGGGGATTAATACACATATATACGAACTTCAGTGAGTGACAGTGGGAAGAAGGGGTGTGCATATACATTATACGGCACAGAAAAGCAGTGCACCTCCTAATTCCCTGTGTCCACCCAGCCCCGGGAAACCTGACCTCGAAAAGGGGGAAAGTAATGCAGGACAGGAGTGGAGCGGAGAGTGAACTTGAAATAAAAACAAGCAGCGCTCTATGTGTCAGCTCCCAATCTGAGTGAGACGCTGAAAAGACTCACTACAAATTAACACCCTGCAGCCTGATTCTGCACCCTGGCAGTGCCGGGTGATCTCACTTGGTCCCACAGGTGTGCAGTGAGGGCAGAGTCAGGATGGTGAGCATCAGCAGGATCCCAGATGAGAATAGGAATATTTTTATGTGTATCGTTTATATTTTGACGCCATCCCTTTAGCTTGTTCCCAGACAGCTTTTAACTACAAAGCAATTTCACTCATAAAACTGTGGCAGTGCAAGGATACGCAAAGATGTTCTGCGTTTATTTGACCAGTTGGCAAATATTCTATTTCATTAAAAAAACACAAGAAAATTGTAAACACAAAGTCATACAAATGCATGAAGCCGTTAAGTTCAGATACAGGCACTACACTTTTTATAAATATCGCCTTTCTTAAAAGCCCACCTGGTAGCACTGCTTATTTAAGACTCTGTCAAGTATTTCCAGTGTAAACACCGAATTTGAAGGCATTATAACTCACCTACAAACACGGCCCCTGGCCTGTGCAGATACGCAGGGCAGAAACCCACTGATGGGGGCAGATCCTGAGCCCATGTAAAATGGCACTGCTCTGAAGTCAGCAGCGACACCTTTTTACACAAGCTGAGATTTTGGCCCACTGGGTCCATCCCTCCTTGTTCTTTACTTTTGAACAGTTGAGCTTCTTACCTAACCCAAATGTTAGGGACCATGTGGCTGAAAGACCTGCAGGGTTTAAAGACAACAGAACGGATCCAGTGCTAATATCACCTTCATGGTGACCACGACTATCCAGGCAGCAGGACACCATGGCCAACTGAGGCTCTGACGCTAAAGTGGAGATGTGGGGTGGGTGACAAATAACCGGTGGGCCAAATGCAGACCAGGATCCGATCGGTGCCAGGCTGGTACCGGAGAATGGGATGCTCAATCTCCTACACCTTCCCTTGCCCTTCCATCCCTCCTACCTCAAAAATGGGGCAGCTCCTGCAAGCCTATGATAAAACCCCTCCAAGAGAGGGATCTGAGGTGCCATTGCCTCTCACACCTCCTGTTGAGACCAAACAGGTTCATCTCTTATGTCCACAGGGCACCACTCAAACCCACAAGAATGGGTTATGTCATTCACACTGCTCACACATTCAAGTTCTGCACTCGACAATATATTTCTGTAGGTAATATTACTTTTGTTCACCTGGAAATATTCTAGTATTAACAGCCCACAAATGAACCATATTCTGCAATCAGCTAACACACATTAACCAAAATGAAAAAAAAGCAGTAACAATACTATGACCAAATACAGTATTTTGCTATTTAAAACTCCAGAGTGTTCCTATTAATGTTTTCTTAAAAAGGCTTTGAAAACATGACTGTGAATCTCACAGAGCAGACATCCATCATCTGATCTACAGAAGAAACGACATTAGAAGACCAAACTTTAATATTGTGAGATAGTTCTCCAGGCTGGTAACTGGTAGTTTTCTGATATTCCTGAATTAAAGCCCCGATTTAAGAGCAAAGCATTACTGTGCCCTTAGTAAACATTTTATTTAATTGAAAGGAACATGCAGAGCAGCTACACAGCATGGGAACATACCACCGAATCACAGTTAATGCAGAAAACAAAAACATCCCAGAAAAGAAGTCCATGAGTCATGCATGAATATAATTTCTAACTGTTGATGACTTAGGATTGCTGTGCATGAAAGCGAGAGCAGTGATACCTCTCCTTGGAAAAACTACGTTACAACCTTCAGGCCAAAGATGAAGCGTGCTCTGTCGGAAGGTGAGCCAGCCCATGGAGAGAGATGAGTCATGGATGGGAGAAGGATCAAAGCCTCTTCTGAGCAAACTCGTTCCTCCCCTGGAACCTCCTGCTCCTGCCTGATCTGCCTCGCTCAGTAACTGTGCCTCCAGGAGGAAAACGCGTCTAAAAAAACCAGACTGGGAATGAGTTGGACTTTTTTCCCTTTTGGGACCCACCGTGTGCTAGTGGGTCAAAGAGCTGGTGCACCAAGAAGGTCACAGTGAATGCAAGACACCTACAGCTATTCCACCCACGACCTGGAGGAGACCAGGGAGCAGCGCTCAGCATCCTTCACTCCACTCGTCAATGACCTTTAAACTCCCACTACCCAGTTGCTCCCTTCATCCTGTAAATCCCATATATGGGATTTACACACAGCAACTTGCATTTGGGGCACTGGAACAGGCTTGTCCACTTGCTGTCACCATTAAAAAAAAGAAAAAAATCTGCTTAATATTGCAATTCAATTTTAAATAAGGCATTTAAAAATTAATCCTTAATTGTTAAAAATGCCCTCTTATGCCCCGCTTTGACTATGTGAACAACAAGATTTGTTTTGAAAAAAAGTCAACCTGAGAAATGTGATCAGCAGAGAGAACCATTATCCCGTTAAGATTTTATTTATAGATGGAATCATTCCAGATGAATGACGAATCTTATCTTTAATACTGGAAAGATAAGTATCTGTTCAAATCTCTATCACTATGAAGAAACATTGGTCTTAAGTTAATGAGAAATCACAACAGTCAATTATAACCCCCGTGAAAAGCCAAGTAAAGTGTATTAAAATACACTCCCCACAGAGAAGTTGGCTAATATCTGATTTTATTACTATGTTGCATAAGTGAAGAGTGAATTTCACACAAGTCAGTCCTTTTAAAGCCTTTGTGATTAAATAAACTTCAATAAGGTTTACAAAAATCTGCCTCTGAAGAAAAACTACAGAGCTAGTTCTTATCACAGGCCCACACTACTGTCTCATTTTCTCACCAGAAGCAACCATTACTCAGTGCTCCAGTGTTTGTACTGTCACGGGTACAGACCATCAAAAGGATGGGGCAGCCTCATCCCCGGGCCACAGAACCAAACAGGAGAAGATCCAGGCCCCGTGCCCAGGCTAATTAATATCTCTGTGCGATGCATTTGTAACATAAAGTAAAGAGAATATAAGTCAAAACAGGAAGAAGGGAGATAACTAAGATGACACCAAACCCAGAAATGATTGAAGATTTTAATGGGGAACAAATCTACTATATAGAAACAAAGCAGAGAGCAAAATAAGTCTAAGAATGTGGATATTCTGCTTGCAAGGCCCTACAAGCAATGCATAAGGTCTCTACGGCTGCTAAGCGTAGGAATGTACACATCCAGTAGAAGTGTTGCCTGGGACAGGCTTTCTTCTCAGGTGCAGAGATGAAAATCCCAGGTCTTGCAGGAACACATCTTTTTAAGGTAGAAGATATGTCTAGTTACAACACGCAACAAAAAAATTCAAAGTGTCTTCTTAATGGGCATCCTCTGTCTTACTTTATATCACACCAGTGGGTCATTCTATACCCTAATTATATACCCTCATTATATAATTAAATATATAATAGGGAGTACGTAATTTTTTCTGATACAAATATGAATGTGACTGCAACGTGTGCAATTCAGATCTCACTGTAGAATACCCCAAATAGCAAAACCAGCAAGAAGGTATTTAGAGTAAGCAAGGAGTTAGAAGTGTGAGTAATAAGATAAACTATATAAAATGAATGTTTTAACTAAATAGAAAAAGAAATTTTCCATTTGTGAATCTCTTTTTGAAGCTGCGTAGAAAGCCTACCCCAAGTGAGATTTGTTATCCTATGAAGGAATTTGCCTAAGGAAGTGATAAAACCCCAATTTCACGAGACACTAAAAACAAGATTGGGCAAGACATTACTACAGACACAAATGGGGAGCTATCCCACGCTGTCAGGAGGGTCAAGACAGGATAACTTAACAGAAGATTTGGGCACAAGTATTTTCACCAAATCACTGACAAACATTTTATATCAGCAGATCTACCAGAAACATCAATGCCCCTTAAAGAGGTGAATAAAAATCTTCAGAAAATAGGCTCTTCAGATATCCTCCTTGGATATAACATTAGGAAAACAGGAATCATAGATAAAGTTATATAGACTTACAGCAAAACCTAATTATACTAAGCGCTCATTTTTTTTTGCTTTTCTGCACATTCCAGACCGACGCTTCATCTTTCTCTCTGTCTAGTTCCTACCTGACTGATCTCTTCCAGCATCTTCCCACAGATATGCCTCACGGCTGTTTTTCTTCTTACTTGTATCTCCCTCATCTTCCTTTTTTGCCTTTTGCGTTTTCTGTTTCACTGATCCTTTGTAAGTTCCCCACACATTTTCATCTGATCTCCCAAGATACTACGTTTTGCAATCAGCCAGTTACCAGCCCATCCACAGCCCACCCTGGAGGTGCTGAAGGAAATCTAGACATACTTTCTGCAGACTGTAATGGATATGACCTATTATTTACTAATTTTCTTGTCTGTTTAAAAATTGGCACCATCCTGAAATTTCCATAACATATACCTCAAATTTTGCTTATATCTTTAATGTATGAAAGGATTTTATTTTCATGACATCAGTACCTCTGCATGTCGGAAGACATGTCTGCATTATACAATTCTTGTGTTTCAAAAGGAGGTAGGAGTCATAAATACTTCAATCAGTTGAATGAGGCAAAACTGCATGAAGATAGGAAATTGTTGAGAGCATTTCTCCTCTTCAAGTAAAGCAGGTGTCTCTCAAGGGGAAGACACTGCCTTTAATAGTACACAATACCATTGATTCATTACAGGTGTAGCAATTTCAGTACACAATGATGTGTAAAAGATACAGTACATATAGTCTACAGCAAACAGTCCACATTAAAAATATACTCCTGCAAAAAGACTCAACCTTCCATGTTCAGGTGAAGCTGCTGGCCTTTGTACTGCTATTTTAAATACTTTGAAAGAGAAGAATAAAAACTACTGGAGAACAGACCTTAACTCAAGATCTATCTGGTAAGCAAGATGAAATGCTGCATGATGGCATGTCTCCTTCAAATGTGTAACGTTAACTAGCTAGCTTTACTCCACCTGGTTACTCTACGGCTGAAAAAGCAAATGCAAAGCTTGTTCTGCCAAAACCTTGCGTAGGCAGATCTGAGAGATAGTTTACCAGATGATTCCTGCAGAGTTCACAACTGCTGCCATCGCTGTGTCAGAAACCACACTTTCTGCTGGCAAAGGACCCGCTGGAGCTCTTCAGGCCGCTCCGTGCACGTAGGGGCAGAGATGATACTGCATGAGACTAATAACTTTCAAATGGTTAATTTTGTTCACATTCTTAGAATGTAAAACTTTCAAGCATATCTATCTGTGATTTATGTGTACTGTATCATTATTGATAGCCTGGGGTAGGTTAATAATTGGCATTAGATAGGGAAATTTTCAACACCAATGAACAATCTGAGCTCTGTGGATTTCAGATATACAACACATTAATTTTCAGCTTCAAAAGTGAGACATGCAGCAGGATGATTTAATTTAGTGCACGACTGGAAATTGTTAGGAACTTCATTTATACCACAGCCTATTCCATCTATCAGAGCACCTCATCAGTGCTACTGGCACTTTCATCAGCACATACACAATGAACAACCTCTCTACCTGGGAGTCTTTCTAAATGCCTCAAGCTCCCAAGGGCTGGAGATAAATTGAAGGATTAGCCCATTTATGATGCATCATCAGAAAGAATCACGCTGCCCTGTTTGTGATTACAGGGCAGGAAGCCAAGAGCGCTGCATGCACCTGACACCTCTGCCTTACCTTTTCTTGCAGATCTGCCCTCTTTGATAAGGATACAGCAGGAAAGCTTTTGGCTCAAAGGTGGGCAGCCACTGGGGTTTCCTGTACTTACAGGATACCAGTAATACCCACCCCAAAAGGCCTACTGGGGAGAGTAAAGCTTATTCTCAAACATGTTGTTCTTAAAGATTTGCTCTGGAATATCAATAGGCAATATCATAAAAAAATTATGTGATTGCTACGTATTGAATATCTGCAAACTCTTAAAATACCTTTAAATGTTTTGGCAGTAGTCTAATGACCTGCACAAGTCAGGGCTGACTGCAATATTTTTAGTAACTTGGTCTTTGGCTAAGGTCGTATCACTTAAAAATTGTTTTCTTCAACGGGATCAGAGCCATCTCTTGGAAGAAGAGGTTTTTAAGAGACCTTTTTTATACGCTAATACTTTAATCCTAAATTTCTAATTATTGAACCACAATTCCTTTTGATTGCAGCTATTAATTACAGATTATCATTAATGTTATATGGATTTAGAAGTCACTGTGGAATCTGGGTGCACTTTACATTGCTCTAAATTGGGTCGTTAACAGTTCCACTTAAGAAGAGCAAAACACTGCACCCTGGAGCAACCCACAGCTTTAATGACAGGGAATGAAGAAAAGAAATGGCCAGTTGGCTGAACGCCAGCATTTCATAGCTCACAGTTGAGTCTTTGTGCTTATGAACTGTAGAAATGTGGCTACAATGGCACTTCAATGCACGTCAACCAGACGTGAACCTCAGGCGTGTGAGCCTAGCACAGAAAACACTCTGCCCCGTGTTCCTGGGAACGGCACCGCTCAGGTGGACCGGGCACGATCCTGCACTGCGTAACCTCACGGGACCTCTACCCATGAATTATTTGTACGCTGCTCAATCTGAAACACAAGGGATGTGGAAGCAAGATATTGGAGGAACACAACATTTTCTTGCCCATAAAATAAAGGCAGGTTTTCCTGGACATGGATATCAGAGTCTGGTTGTTCTTCAGGAGTAACAACCCTGGAAGGCAGCACAGCACAGCTGTTTGTCATGCAGACTTACAAAGATTGGGAATTTGCATAATAAATGCAAATTTCCCATCTCTCCAAGCCTGAAATAATACTGGATTTTTTTCCATGCCCTGAGCTATTCTCTTCTGAGCACCTCAGACTGGTGGAAAGACAGAAGAGAAAGTGGAAGTGGGAACCACACAAAGAAAACTCGATGATTGCAACAGAAGAAAGCAAAAAAACTAACAGCGGCAGCAAGAAAATCCTGGATGGCTAGTCTGGGGCAAGAGGATGTGACAAGAAACAGAGGAGTCACAAAAACCCATCGCAATATCAAAAGGGCAGGGAGACAGGGAAAGATGTCCTGGGGCACTGTGAGGCGGTGAAGACGTTTCAGTGCCAGGAATGGTGAGAAAGGGCCCAGGGAGGAACGGAAGGAGGCAACGTTCTCTGTTAGGCACTTTCTGGGGGCAACACTGTGGTAGCAACATCTGGGTTGCCTGTGGTGGAGGTTTCCCTGAGTCTGAACGGTGCCAAGATCCCTTCAAGCAAAGAGAAGAGGCTCTCTTGCAAAGCCTAGGTGTCCTTGCGACTCTGAGTGATCCATACCACACGCTACGGAATTTTACTTTCCTGAAGGCATCGATGCCATGCACAAGCATTTTGGGGGGCCTGTCCCTCTACTGACACAATATCCACACAGGTTCCCATTTATTTATCTCATAAAACAGCAGACTGAGCAGCACCCACAAGCACACAGTTGGGGTAGACGTGTTTGCAGACGAAGGATGAAGTGCCTGGACAGGGCTTTGCATTGCACCTGCTCACTTGTTCCCTGGCTTCCATCAGTGCCACTGCACTAAATCCACCCACAAAAGCTTAAAGACGGCAAACTGAGCCAAGTACAGGGAGGGCAAACAAGAAATCATTTACATCCACCATAAATCGCAGCACACCGTAACTCCTTGCACCTCAGCGCTTGAGGGCCAGAAATTATCGAAATGGATAAGGCTACTAGCAATCTACAGTTGAACCCTTATAACTTGTGAAGAAAACTACAGCAGAAGTCTGCCGTGTACAAATTCATTATTATTTTTTGAGCTTGATAATTATTTTTGTTGCAGTGACAAAAAAATGTACCCATGTCAGCTCATGAATTAATGAACGGTCCTGAAACAATTACTTCTTAAATACACAGAAGTCTCCCTAGTGTAAACATGCTCCATTTTATACCATATCCTCTTGGTACAAGGCATACATTGCAACATGACTTATTGGCTGCGTATGATGAAATAGTAAATGTTGCACGTCTGACGGCTTCAACCTCATGCCTAGGATTTTACATGGGTTGATGCTGATTAATGTACAAACTGCCAAATTTATAAAGAGGCTGAAACACAAGGATACACTGTGAAACATATGCTAATAGAGCACAATTTATATAAAAAGGGGGGAATGTAAATATTTAACTGATGCCAGAGCTGGATGCTTTGGCCAAGTCGGGACTGAGCTACATTGATTGTTCAAGAGGAACTTACACCCTGGTCTAAACCCACACAAGCCTGATCTCAGACAGGCTTAAAGCCTGTACATTTTAGAAGGTAGATTTAAAACTTAATTTCTTCTGCTAAAAGGCTGGGGTTTTTTAATTTTCCTTGAAGTCAGCCAGACGACACTTGTGAGTAAGAGCTGATCAGTGTGCACGGGGAGAACTGGGCTTAGCTCAGGTCTCAGCTGGGAGCACCGAAGGAAGCGCCGGGGGGCAGGATCCTGACCCAGATCCCTCTGCCTCCGGCGCACGCAGGCACAGCATCCTCGAGAGACCAAAACCAAACCAAGACCCTCCAGCTAATTTGCGTTTATTAGCAGCCTCAAGAGGGGGCAAGGTCTCTTGGAGGTGAAGACTGAACTCCCTTTTCATGGCTCCAGATTGGGTTTCAGTCGCAACGGTGACACGACACAGGCACATCTGTCCTTGTCCAGCCCTCGTGGGACTCCAGATCAGGGCTGTCCACACGCTAGCTAACAAAAGCAATTATATAGGCAATTAGTCTGCACAAAAGGTTTACATCAATGCTTCAGAGGTTTATTTTTAATCTCTTCATTGCTGGAATGAGTTAAGGTACTGATTCAGCCACAGTTACAACTTAATTACTATAGGAAAGTTTCCTGAATCCAAGGTTCATCAGGATCTCCTGGATTCAGATACTCTCTAACATTTATTTTCATTGCTACTTTTTGAGAGATCTTCAAATTGTTTCATCAGTGGCTTAAGCATGCTCTTGTACTAGATTGCCCATGATTTCAACAGATGCAGAATTATGCAAAATTCCAGGGGCTACTGAACATCTCATCATGGGCATGCAGACCTCAGCACTGCGAGCCTCATGCTGGCAGCTTAATAATGGACACCAAATCCAAAGGTTTGATTAAGCCAGCCTCCTGAAACCTTAAATTAAGCAGCAATCCTTATGCACTTTCCCAAGCAGTCAGGACTAAAGAAATGGTCAGTGCAGAAGAGCCACTTCTAACAACACAAGTAAGCCTTAGCAAGCCTTCATCTTAATTGCACCCAGAAGTACAAAAGTCTGTAGTCTTCATGACCCCATAATGGCTTGCCACAAAAAAAAAACAGTCTCTAAAAGTTAATAGCCTGTACAATAGGAAATCAACAGGAGCAGGGCAAAGTTGGCTTGTTCAGTCTTAACTGCTTTTGCAGCCGCTGAAGCCTCATGGAAGGATAAACCACTGATGATTTTTTTACTAGCTCAACAAACAAGAAGCTAGGCATTTGATGTAATGCTACTGCAGATCTACAGAGATTATGTTTCAAAGTCATGGCAACTGCCATACTTTAAGAAACTAGTTAGCTTGGAAATGGATATAGATTTTCTCTGAAAGGCAAGGCAATCCAAATAAACACACTGAGCACAGTACACACAGATGAAGTTCCAGTGGACCAACTGCTTGCCTAGTAGCTGCAAACCACACAGCTGCGCCAAGGTTTTTCATTGCTGTTCCTAATTTCTTGTTCTTCAGGCGAAAGGACTGCAGTAATATCAAGCTCAGCAGGTGATAAGAGCAAGTGTCTGCCAAAGTAAGCTCGAGTGCACAGATTCTGCTGAGTTCAAATGAGCACATACTTATTACAGGGCTAAATTTGACTAGGGGGTTCATTAACATTAGTCAGCTCTGATAGCATCCAGACACACTTGAAATATTTTGTACAGACTATTTACAAGTAAAGGAAAACAGAGTTTCTCCTTGAAAGCTTCGAAGCAAACATGACACTGGGAGACTGAAATGCTAGAACGTCCCGTAGCCTTCTCATTGGTTTCGTACCTAGTATTTATAGACTGTTCCTCCAATTTTTCTCCACTCATCGGTAATTAGTTCCCAAACCACTTCTTGTGGTCAAGCCAAATTTTTCTGCTGTTTAATTTTTCAAGTCTCCTAAAGTTCACTCACAGGTCCCTTCTTCACTACACCAGGAGCAACACCCTCTATTTTGTCCCACTTCTCAGCTCTGATCGTTTTGTTACAGGATTCCATTTTACCAAAACAAAGCAAAGTCTTGATGCTACCAAAGGGGCTGCTGAATGAATGATGGAGAGAGACTGTGCACAACTGAAATTTTGGTCTCTTGAGGGGTGCCTGCAATTTTGGGAGGAGGGGTCCTGCCTGAGAGATACGCAACACTGATTGTACAAAGTCTGAACACTCCATCAGTGATATGAGAAATATGTTGGAAATGCTTGGGTTTTATTGTGGCAGATTACCTTATCGTTTTCATTATTCTGGTCAAATATCACAATCTACCACCTGTTTAGTTTAAATTAAAATGCTGAAGTAATCAAACTCCTTAGCCTGTGGCTGTACTAAAACCTCTCCACTATTTAATACATGGATGCTCGAGGAATATTTGAACCTAATCCAGACTTTACTGAGATACCTGGAAAATCCAGCATCAGTTAATGATTTTGGATGCTGTTTCAGGTTTGTGCATGTCTTTAATCCTCCTGAAACACAGCACTGCCAAGCTGTGTATGTTCTTACCCAGATTCCCAAATTAATTGACTTTGACAGTAGGTTTGTGCGCTGCTGTTAGTCATGCTGTTTACCTAAGGCCAGGGATAGCAGATTATAGCATTACAATAATCTTTTAAAAATTTAGCTATTAAAGACTCAGAAGAGGTGTAGCAGAAGTAAGAGAAGAGACTTTCTTGCGGGTTACCCGATTTGATAACTACATTGTATTTGGTGATTTCCGTCCAGTTCCCAGCAGCCAAACACCCCTGTCACAGAAAGCACAACTAGCAGACGCAGTAACCCTTTTGGCAAGTCCAGGAGCCAAAGGACTGAATTTCTTTCACTCCCAGTAAGTGATCTCTCAGTGCCAGTACTCCTCTGGGATATTAACAACTCAGCCTGGAGGGACCGTGAACTTCAGGTTAGTCCCTGTGAATGGGGCACATCTCACTATTCTCACAGGAATCCCAATTGAAAATGTTCTCAATTTATGACAAAGGCAGGATAAAAACGATCTGCAATAGGAGGCATATTCACAAAAAGATGTGAATAGACCAGAACTGGATTCAACAGAGAGGTATATCCTGGGTAAAGTGATCAAATTACTTCTGTCACATTGAGGGCCATTGAGATGGTGCAAAGAAATATCCTACCTCTCAATGCAAACTTAGACAAACCATAAATATCAATAATGCAAAAGTGTCTTTTTTCACCACATTTCTCAGCAAATTGTGTCTTGTTTGAAATGCCTGGGATTAGTATGCCGAAGGCGGGAATTCTCAGAAGATGTGGTTCTCTCCAAACCACAGAGCAAATCATGCCCTGTGATTTTGGTTTCCTTGCATTACTGGCTTAAAGCTTTGAAACCATTTAATACATATACATACATATGTGCACAGACACACATGCATGCACACACAACTAAGCAGATACAGATTTTGGATTCAGATACAAAATCCTGCACACACAGCGTCACATCACAGACAGCACATCCTGAACATCTCACCTGTGATGAATTTCACAGCAGAAATCACAGCACAATGTTCCCTGAGAAGCATTTCTTGTGGTGATTGACATAATTTTATTCTGCCTTGGGCTTTCTGTTTTAACAAACTGAACCGCTCACTGACATACCAGGCAGCAGCACACCCTAAACACAGGCTTTAAAGGCAGCCAGTGCAAGGTATGCATGAAAATGCCTTGGACGCTATCTGGCGTGAGGTGTTAATGCCCAGCATTCTCCGACACCAGGAATCCAGGAGCTACAGTGGATGCAGACATGGAAAACAGATGCAACTTGAACCAACGGGGATAAATACCTGCTCAAGTCATTCCCTGGTGAACAAAGCAGTTATGAAGTCCTGCTACACAAATGACATTTTTACTAATCAAAGCTTTGTTGCTGCTCCTTCAAGCTAAAATCGGTTGAAAACAAGGAGTTATTGCACCAAACTTTATACACTTCTACCTGAGCCCTTCAACAATAGCGTTAGCCTGGAGTTTTAGTAACCCGCACTGTTGTATCCAAAGCAATGAATGCAATTGTTATTTCCATTGATGAGCAGAACCTCTGTTATGCCCCTTCCAGGATGCAATTAATTACCAAGCATACTTGTGCATTTGTGTGCAGCTTTATACTAACGTAAAGCTGAAGCACAGGGATAAAAATGAGGACTAATTTGTCTTGCAGTAGGGTGTGTGAATTCAAGAGACCTATCTAGAAATAAGTGACATTAGGTGAGAGAGCTCCCCTCAGTGCAAGTGTAACTTGCAAAACTAGTCTTCTGTGATACCTGGACATTACACTTCCCAGCCTTGCCTTACAACAAAGAAACCAAACTTCTCTGAACATTTTATTGGGTTTAATGGAATCAGAGATGAGCCTAACATCTTTATATCTTGCACACTTTATATCGGCCCAAAGATAAACTCATACTTCCCAGGCATGAAAGGAGACGGAGGTGGTGAATGGGATGAGGCACCTGTAAATTTTCCAGCCTTCCAGCTGACTCTTGCAAGAGGTCTCCCTTTATAAATATTGACCATTAAGTGTGGCAGGGGAAAAGAAAAGCTCTATAATTATTGCATTTACACACTGTGCGGCACACACCGTGGCACCTTAAAGAGACTGCTGGTTTCTCAGAACCAAAAAGCAGATTTATTTTTCTGGCAAACCTCCAGACTTTAGCACAGCTGACCTTCTGGGGTCAGGGACACCCCACACCACGCCAGCTCTGCGTGTATTGCCATGAGCTGTTCCGCTGGAGGCTCCTGTCCACATCCATACGTCGCTTCCCAGTTCTGGGAGGGTTCCCACTGTGGTCGAGGGAGTTCTGACTAACAAGGATAAATAAAAGACTGCCCAAAGCTTTCAGGATTTGGCTTACTTAGTGCCATTATGCTTGACATTGTGCCAGGCATGGAGAACTTGATCTCTGCTCCAAGTGGATAAACACTGCGCTGCAGACACAGGAGTCTTGGAGATCTCAGCATGTATTTATGTAAAGCAGTGAAGGTGGGTTTACTTTTCAAATAAATAAATACAAAAATATTTCATAATGCTTGGAAGTCAACAGAGAGCAGTGTGGTGGAATTAGCTTCTCATGTACAGGGCTGAGAAGAAAGTCCCAGCAGTACCAAGTGTCACTGATGAAGGGAAAGAGCCAGGCTAGACAGAGGTCACCAAGAGAAGCAGAAGAGCTTAAAAGCAGAGTAAAACCAACATGCAGTATTAAAAAAGCAAAATTTTCCCATGTATGCAAAGGGACATATTTGATCTGAGTAGGAACTTTTCCTTAACAATTAACTCTTCACACTGAATTAATACCTGTATGTCCCCCGCCCCTACTGCAGACCCATCAACAGGACTGTCTAGTGACACTGGGATCAAACATAGAAATTGAGGAACATGCTGAAATTTTAAGTTACAATTATCACTTGATGATGCTACTACCTTTATTCTATGAACTAAGAGTTAAAAAGAGAAAACTCCAGGGAAACCGGTGTGGTTTTTCAAGAGGCACTTGGTCTCACTTGTGCTTCCATTGAATCCAACAGTAAAGCTGCTATTGAATTAGGAAACGCTGAGCACTTTTGAAAGCTACACAAGTGGATGAAAAGTGCCTTACAAAGCTATTAGCTCGCAACTGCTCTACAAGTTACAAGCAATGAAAATAAAGAAAGTAAAGCAAAAGCAAAGAAAGGGGTAGAAATGTTTGAAAGCCCTTCTAAACCATCACACGCTGACTGTCTGCAGTCCCTTTCATCTGCACACAATCTACTGAAGGCCACTTCATCATGGTCTAGGTTTTAATTAAATTTAATGTTTATTTGCACATGCTAGGCATATCATAATTCAGGAAAGGGAAAAACCCCTGCTCTGCAGCCACCAGAGTCACCTTACTGGAGTTTAAGGAACCTAAATTGTCGGCACTTTTGAAGACTGCACACGTAAAATAAGGCCAGACTGATTGAACTGGAATAGTTATCTGGTCTTGTGGCAGGGGCTCACGGCCCCTTGAGTTAGACTGATTGCTGCTTTAGAGCTTTATTGCACATGAAAAACCTCCTGGGCTGAATCGGGTTAGCGCACGAACATGGCATTCTCCGGCCCGTAAGCTCTGACTGACCTAAAAGACACAACTTACACTTCGTGCCGAACCACGTTACTAGAACCCAGCAGCAGACGCTGATGCAGGGCTCTCCTGCGATGGCGAGCACAAGCCAGAGTGGCCAACCCCGCTCCACAGGGCTATGCGAAGTCCAACACCATGGGGTTTGCCCGTGACACCTTGAAAAACTGCAGGACCCTACGGATTATGCGCTCTTACAAGCAACTCAGACATGCTGAACATTTTACCTAACTCAAATACTGAGGAGAAGAATTACATAACTCGGAGATTTGCTTTGGCACAGGGCGAGGACACTGTGGCACCATTTGTGTGTACTCAGCAATTTTAGAATCCAAGGATTTCTCCGCGTTGCATGCTTGGAGATCTAATAAGAGCACTCTGCGCAGTTTCTGGCTGGTTAGAAAGCAGACAAATGAGAAAAATGAAGACTTTTGTTTTTACTAGGCTGTCAGTTAACATTTAGCAGTATGGCTCAAGTTCCCTTTTAAAGGGTGCTGTGCTCTGTCCTGGCTATTATGTGAAAAATGACACAAGGTGCTGTTATTTAAGCAGTAAGTCAGCCCCTAATGACCTTTTATACACAAACATTTGTATTCTTCAAAAGGTGAACGTGGAAGGACAGGAATGAAGGAAATCTCCCTTTAGACAACTAAACTAGACTTCCAGCAGCTTGTGTATACACAGCAGTATTAAGGCTCCACACTACTTGATTAGCAGCCCAAAAACATTTAAACACTTAAAGATTCTGCTTTCATTACCTCAGTTTTAGGGAACCATGATTCAAAGTGCTGTTCTTTGCAAACACTGATGGCTAAGACTGGCTTTAAGGCATACAGTGATTGGACCATAAGGATATCTGTAGTTATAGCCAGGCTAACGGAGGCACACAGTTTGATCCGAAAGGGAGCGGAAACGGTGCTTTAATTCACCACTGAATGACTCCTTCCACTCAGTTCCGACAGGAGAAATATATGGCATTACTGCAGAAAGAGAAGTGAAAATATGGCATTCTTTGCTGTCCAGAAAAGAGAAAAGAAGGATGGATTTAAGGAAGTAATTTCAAACACAGGGAGCTGTTGTACAAGAGCAATTATGAAGACTATTTCCTCATGCTCATCTTCACCCTAAATTAATAAGGTCCTTAAGTAAAACCAGACACTGGACCGAGGGTTTTATAGTCTCTTCTCCAAGTACTACTGGAGCAGACACAGCTGGTGGGACAGAGAGGGAAGATCTGTAACGAAGCACGCATTAAGTCGTATGCTGCAGTTTCTGGAAAACCCTAGACATAGGCATTTTTTTGTTGAAAAGGGTCGGGGCGGGAAGGGGGGGGAGAAAGCTAATCCTTGAAAAATAATCTTCCAAATAAACAGAGCAGCCTATGGAGAAAAGCTCAGCACACTGTTTGGAGGAAACCAGCAGAGACCGCTTGAGAACGATCCATTCTTTAACAGCATGTGACCCCTGCACCTTGATTCTCTCTCTACTAATCATTGACTCTCTGTCTTTGACAGGGTCATAAAACCAGCAAATACCACCAGAAATAAAAGATGAAATAAAAATGGTACCTAGGAGGAAACGGAGATGAGACCCATAGCAAAATAGTAATTTCATCAAGAGTATCTGCCCAGCTCCATTTGATTATAGTCAGCTTGGAGGTAATACTCTTCAGGAGCTGTGAACCTCGTTTCTACATCTGCACAAGCAGCTCTTACACAAAGAAAACTTTACATCTGTGGACACCACATTTAGGTTAACAAGCCAAAAACCCATCTAGATATAAAACATCAAAGTGAAATGTATGAAGGCAGTTTACATGCATGAGTGGAAAAATGAGGAGACACAAAGCATTAGCCTCAGCCCCACCTGCAGACTGGACCATCATTTCATGTATGACCAGTTCACATAAAAATAGCTCAGCTACTTGTATGCTAAGCTGGGATATAAGCCTACATCTCAAAACACACTCCTGAAGGACTGATACAGAAGCTACAGTTGCAGAAAAATATCTTAAAATATCCTTCCATAGTCCAACAGTACTTTGACAACCTGATTGTACAAACAGTTACTAACATAAGCTATTAGCAATATGTTTTTTAAGCCCTGGGTAAGACAGCTAGCGTTTCTGTCTTGCTTTCCTATTGCATATTTCTATACATTCAGAGACATGGTGAGTTATACAAAGAATAAGCATAAAAATTGTAATTGCATGCAAGGCATATAAAGAGAAGGGGAAAAAAAACCCAGTAAAAACAGGTCCAAAAGGTTGGGTGATAATTGCAAATCTAAACAAAGAAGATTTAGTTGAAGATGAGAAGGAAAGAAAAAAAAAAACAAACCTGCAATCCAGATCACACATCTTTTGTGCCAACTGCCTGATCTTTAAACTTAATCAGTAATGACTGCTGAAAGCCCTGCATAGTCCAAGTACCAAGTCCGCTACAGAGATATCTGGCACCCTTATTTCACAACAAAAATGATTTATAACTTTGCTTTGTAATATTGCACCCTTGGAGCACTGGGTATTTTGAAACCCTTCATAATGAGCTTATATTTAGGGTGAAATTCTCATAATGCCAGTCAGCAAAAGTTTAAACGGAAAATCTTTAAAAGTATTAAACTTTTAGAAGATTTACTATGAACATAATAGTAAATATGGTTGGTATCAGGAGCCAAAGACTTTTTTTTCAGCCTAGAGAGAGTAAGTAGTCTGTTGTTTCTTACATCTGAAACAGTAGTAATCTATTCCTTAAGCCTGAGCAATCAAATTACTCTAATTTTCTGTTGTCTTGGCTTGAATAAATATTTTCAAGACAAGTTATGTTAAAAATATGCACACACTGACTGTACAGTTAAATGTGCTTAACATCTGTGCTGCAGTTTAGTGTGGCAAGTTGGAAAGGTATCCCAATGGAAAGGGACTTTAAAAAAATCACTCACTTTCCATTTGAATTAATAACCTACTAAAGAATAACTATTGTAAAAAAAAAAAAAGAGGGAGAAATTTAAAAAAAAAATATAGAAATAGCAGGGAAATTAGGAAAAAAATTAGAAAGACTAAAACGGAAGCTGGAATTCCTGTGGCAGCTTGCACAGGAACAAATCTCAAAGGGATGGCAGGCTGCAAGAAACACAACCTTTCATCATTTCACGGGATTCAGAGCTGCCCTGGCCAGGCTGAGGGGGCAACCGAGGCGGGGGGGGGGGGGGAAAGGGAGAAAAATATTATGGGTTTTCTGCCTCTAGAATCCCCTCACAGCCCTTGCAAGTCTCACCATGGGAGGAAGCGATTTGGATTGCAGTTATTCACTAGTTTGTTAGAAAAATGGAAAAATGGACTCTCTCATTTCACTATCAAGTATTGAAAACTTCTGAAATGTTGAGTGAAAGAAACAGGGGCAATTATTAGTATTATTTCTTGCAAAAAGCACCAGGGAAATGCTCCCACTTTTACATGCAGATTCAGCAAAAGATCTAATGGTTTGTGAAGGGAAAGCACAATTTGTATTTTTGGAAATCTACATTAACAAAATCAAATGCATTCTGCAAGACTTCTGCCCTGAGGAAAAAGCCTGCGTACCTACAAGCATAGTGCATGCGGGTAAAGTTGTGTAAAATTTTGGATCAAAGTCCCATGTGCTTCTCATTTTTTCCCTATGTATCAGTGACAGGGGTTGACAAGCATTTCTTAAACTGTAACAGTACTTCCAGTTTTAAACAGCTCATCTAAAAGAGAAGTTATTTTTCATTTACAAGGCACCACTTATATTCCAGCTGAACGCAGGGAAGAAAATGAAGGCACTTAACTCTTTCACTAAAGCAGCTTTTCTTTTCCATTGCCTTTTCCCTCCCAAGTACTACAATATTAGGACAGAAAGAGTAGATCTGGTACGAAGGTCTTTTTCAAATAATTGTCTTTTGTCATTTTTCATTTTAAGAAATAAACACTTGGTATTGTTTTTCCTTAACAGGCAATGTTTGGTGTAGTGGGAAGCTCTGGGTATAAATGAAGATGTGTACATCTGTAGACATTTATTCCAGCTGTTCAGTTAAAAAAAAAAAGTTGCTGTTCTTCCTTCCCCCTACAATCTCAAAACTTATTTCAAATTACAACATTTTGAAAGCTAATGTCCTCTTCTGCTCTCCGAGTCAGAAGTTTGCACTCCCATCAGAATTTCAAGCTCCCTTCTACAAACACAAATGTAGTGGTTTTCCTCTCAGGGAAAACTGCCTTCTGTACAAGCACAGCATTTAAGCAAAATATCAGGAAACCCAAAATAAGGCTGCAGTAGCGATACTACTCATTCATCTCTTTGCTGTTGTATAGATGCAGGTTCCTGGTGCCTCAAAGCCCGGTCGGGCTCGGCCGCCTTGCAGCGGGGCAGAGGGAGGGGAGGGGATGTGGAAACCCAAGAGCTGCAGAGCTTTCTATCTCCTTTGAAGAGAGAATTATGTCTGTTGAGATGGAGCGTAATTGATGTTGAAAATGCATGCGTACTAATAAATTAATATCACAGCAAACTCGAGCTACAGGATTTATGGGAATGCAATATAGTCCGTTTGGTAAACAGATCTGAAGTACAGACGATTTGGGAGGATAAGAAATACAGAAGCTTGGTTTCCTTCCAACTGAGGAGATTAATGTCAATATTTAAGAAAGCACCAATTCGCTTGCATAGGAAAGGGGAAAAAATTCAGCCATCTGAAACAAAATATTGGATTGCCTTAGCGCTAGAGGATTACCCAAATGTAGTAAAATTTCACCCCTGCTGCTCTTTATGTGTTTGAATCCATCAGATATCACATAACTGCCCCTTCTGACACCACTCTTTGGGAAAAGCGTGTGAGATTGGAAGTGCTGGAGAAGCTGGTTCTTATTTTTTGGACAAAGGACAATTCTCTTTCATCAAAGCTGCTCAGCTCTGCCCCAGAGTCCCCACTCCTGCACGCCCGTAGTTCATAACTCATCTTGACAGCTACGAGGCAGGGTTTGATCACCATTTTAAATGCTTCATACCACAGAGAAATGCCGTTCTTCCTATAATGTCATTTAGAGTAAGTTCTTCTGGAGGTGTGAGTTTTTTTCCAGAAGAATAAGAGCCCTAGCCTAATCTTACACATTCCCTGAAGTACAGATGAAGAGGAAGGTCTTCCACTGTGAAGGTGAGAAGACCTCTCCTTTCCCTCCTCCAGCAGGAAGACACCCACCATAAAGAACCTGCCCAGGGCCTTTTATCAGTCACCAAAGTCCCTTTTTATGCTCTCTCTCCCCAAAAGCAGACTCTCTGGGCCACTCAGATCAATATAATACATTTTAGTATGGAAGGAGCAACTCAGGAGAGTTTAAACGTACCCATCCTTGTAATTCATTAGAAATACTCTGAAGGTCAAAGGTTGAAAGCCAGTTCTTTGAAAAGAGTCCCATATTGCTGAACTTTTAAAGGAGTCTTAACAGGAATGTTAATTACTTGGAGTCGCGCATGACACACACTTAACGTGCCGGTAAAACTTTAACAAAAAAGCCTCAAGTCCATTTTTCCTGAACACATTTCAGGGCCCGGTTCAGCAGAGTGCGTAAGCACATGAGTAACTTTAATAAGACTTAAGTATGTGCTGAAATATTCTACTGTAAGAGGGGCTCATGGTCCATATCATAAAGGGAATAGAACCAGAAAAACCTCAGTCCAAAACCCCAAGGATACCAGGTGACCCTGAGCTCCAAAGGAAGAGTTACTGTGAATTACTATCTGTACCTGTTTTATGAACATCTCACAGTATATTTGTTGTGAAAATGTACCATGTTAATTGAAAATGTTAATATACAGTCCTTTTCCCTATCTGATAAAAACATACTACTCATGCATCAAAATAACTGTTGGTGGGAAAAGGCAAAATTCTGCATCAATCTTTGAAAGCACATTGTAATCCAATCCCATTAAGCAATGACTTACAAAGGATGGCAAAAGACATGATTTATTTTGAGTATCATTAAACTCTAACATACTGAAATAGCACACTAATATTTTCTGGTTTTACCCGCACACTAAATTTTTATTAAGCCCATGTGTGAATGCATGAGCGTTGTTTCTGAGTATTCATGGAACTTCTCAATTTCTAACTGTCTGTAGTAACACAAATACTGATTGCATTTCTTCCAAAATTTTTCATATTTATAAATTTGCGTTATTTCTAGGTTCCTGTTTATGTAAAAAAATATTGATTATAGAAAAACTTAAGACAACTTGTCCAAAAAGTTCCAATTTAAATTCCTTTTCTATTAATGCAAATACTGACCACTTTTTTGAAGAAAGAAGCCATGTATATCTAAGGAAGGTTTTCACCATGTAATTAATATACCACCACCTTGAAAAGGCTCAAAGTTTCCTCAAGGTGTATCAGTAAAAGCAGACAAAACATGCCCTAGTTATTTTTCCAGGAGATGGCCTGAAATTTGCATTACAGTAAATCCCAAATGCCAGCGCAGCCGTGCTTATTCTCCTTTTCAAGTGAAGCCAACGCGGAAACTTGGAAGACCTTTTGGTAGACAGTCCTTGCCATCTGCTTCTCTCCCCTAGCTTTGAATGTAGGGATTATCAGAATGTGTCCAGTGAATTAATGAAATGATGGCACAAGCAAAAACAGTATCTTCAGTTGAAAAATAACTTACAAAAATTGAAGGGAAACAGCAGCGTAAGGTGAAATGTGTTACTACAGATGATTTCACAGGGAAAGCCTTGGTACGTGCTGTACTTGACTGGAGGTTGGGAATCAGATTACCCACTTTATTTCAGACCTTTTGGTTGTAAATGCTGCTGGTGGGATGTTGGTTCCCTGTGAACACCAGGTGAACATGGAAAACTGGGATTTCCTCCTGGGAGCCACAGCAGTAGCCCCATCCAGGAGCACAGAGCAAGGCAGCACAGATGCAGAAACATTTTTTCGACTAGAAAGAGGTCCCCAATGAAATCACAGCTCTTAAAGTAGGAAAATGTAGGAGAAGGTTGATGCTGGGCCCCTCACAATATTGCTTTGGCTCATCCTTGGTAGGTGGAAATTGCCCACCTCTGGGACACGGTGTATCACTTGTTATGGACACCGGGTCTGTATCCACGTGGACAAAAGGAATACTCAGATTCCTGCTTCCATGAGCTGACGATCACACAGGGTTATAACAAAATTTGTCAGGTGTTAATATTTCTTTGCTTTGGCCTCACTTCCCAACTGCCCCAGCTCCTCCACGTTATCACCACCCAGTAAATTCTCCACTGGTCCTCTGTGATACCTATTTGCCTTCAGATATCAAAATTATATCCCACAGCACTCTCTCTCTCCCTTTGGGCTTATTTCTGACACTTACACTTCCAGCCCCAAGTGGGGGTTTATCTATTTCTTATTGGGTCTCATCTATCCTAAAGCTTTTATTCTCAGACACAAAGAAACAAGAATCAAGTAAAAGACATTTTACAGGTTTTGTCCAGGTAGGTTTCTAAAGAACTTGCCTGTCTATACCAAGCAAATGACTTGGCTGAACAGTAAATACCACTACAAATACCACAAATTAAATGGTAACTAAAGAGAAGCGATGCACTGATTACATACCTCCGTTTATTTCACTACTCCTGCAATTTTCTATTACTTTTCCCTTTCATATCGTTTCATCATGATGTTCAAATTCACAGGCTCATCAATTTTCTGATATGTTTCCATCAGTTATATTTCTGCTACCCCAGCAAACAGGCAGTGAAGTACTTTGAATTGCACCACTCTCAAACTTATAATTAGAAATATTTTAATCGCTCTCTCATGGAAAGCAAGATAACTTATCTTTCTTAAAAATAAACAAATCCAAATGGAAAGAATTCATTCATAATTAAATCATTCTCTCCAAAAAAACCTACAAGCAAGATTGACAATTCATGGACGAGATAAGAGGATTAGAAATACAATTTTGAAATTGTCTTAAGGGTGAAAGTTTACACCCGCATCAGTTAAATGATATCCATATCAGTTACAGAAAACGAGCTTAGCTCAGTTCCAATTACGAAAAAAATTAGCAAAATAAAACTAGAAAAATAAAATGAATAGGCAGCATCTTTCAAAACTGTAGTATGTTCCAAAGTGCAGAAGGGCTTAAGAAGGGAGAAATATTTCAAGAAATCTGGGAGGTTTTAAAGTGGATTTTAAATATTGTACAAATAGTTTCATGTAGAATTTTTTAAAGCTTTCCACAATTTGCTTATATTAAAACAGTGTATTAAAATAAAATATTCCAGGGTGAAAAGATGAAGGCAATCTGAAGCAGCCATGAATTAAAGAAACATGGAGTATGAGCAGGAATCCGCATGACAGCCACTCACAAACTGGGGATGCTTGAGCCAGTTTTAATAGAGAGCTGACTTTGGCTTTCATCAAAAACTTGAAACACGCCCAAGCCATACCCAACGCTGAAGAAATTTGGTTAAGTGCTCTTTTCTCTTCTTTCCCATATCTATAAGTACAACTTGATTTCAGGCAATAATCTTTGGGATGGAAATGCAAATCTCAGAAAATTTCAAAGCCGCCTGTTCTCATGGTATTCCAGCCTTGCTGGAAACAGGCATTACTGTCCTCCAGCAGACGAAAAAGAGCCTAATCCTGAAAGATTCACAGTCCAAATTCCAGCCCAAAAGCATTTGATATGCTTGGATAGGCTTCCCATAAGCAGTTGAACTTTGTGTGCTGGCATGATCTCACTCTCTGAATCTTTTGAAGTTTACCCTACCAGATTATTGATGTACATCAACGTCACAGCAAAGGAAGGCCAGCCAGCTGCTCACAGTGGTGGCATTATCTCTGAAATAAATAGCTGACATATTTTCCTAGTATAAAGTGAATGAGCATCTCCAGAACGGAAAGTGCATTAATAGCCCAATATGCCAACTTCAACAGAAGCAGAGGAAGCTCAGCATCTCCCAGCGCAGGGCAGTGTCTCCCATTACCGTGCCAGGTCTCCCCCATTGTACCACCCAGCACAACCCCAGGGATGACTGTCTGCTCGTGGCACTGGCACCTAAATTAAACACGGAAGCCCTGCTCCAGAGGAAACACAGAGCAGAGCACTGGATCCAATCTGACATGAGGCAACAACAACTGAAGGCTTCCCAGCCACTGACTGTTGACTGTGATGAATGATTTAGATAAGATACTAAATGAATTGTAACTGCTCACCTGGCACATTTGATTGTCCCTCCCCTCCTTCCTCAAATTCACGAAAGCACAAGAGACCTACAATTCAAGAGGCAGCTTATCCATAAAAACACATGAGGAATCTTCTCCTTTTCCCTGCTGCCAAAAAGTAGTGTTAGAAAAAATTCAAATAATTATAAGAATGAAAATACATGGACACCCACTACTGTTGTATGTGTTGACTTGCTCAGAGATGTCACATTTTTCTTGTTGTAAAATCTACTGTGTGATACATTCATCAATAGCACCAACAGTCCTTTCACTAATGGACAGATATTTAAAGGAGTGTGACATGGTTTTAAATATTTACCAGTTATCATGCTGCAATATTATTGGAGCATACAAGCCAGTTGGTCCTCCTCTGCCTCCAGCTCGGCTGTCGCCAGTGCCCTTCTCTCTTTGTCTGGAAAGTTTTTAGTGTACCTTGGTGAATACTGTGATTTCAGTAAAGCTGGTATATGAATTACATTTTATTAAATGTCATGGTAAAGTGCTCAGGCACTGATGCACAGCCTATTAGTAGCTTTAAGATTTCAGTGTTTTGGTGGGAATGCTTCAAAACTGAAGAATGTTTTCTTTGGCTAAAGCACCACCATTAGATGCAGTTTCTCCTGACATTTTAAGAATTGTTTTATGACCGTTTCCATGGAGGTCAAAAAGGAAATTACTGTTCCAGGAATGCTTAGATAGCATCCACGGCAACACAAAAGCCTAAGTTATATAGCTGCATTCTGGCCAGTCTGATGGTGTGATGATTAACAAGTTGTGCTGCCATAGAGGGCCCTGAGCTGGGAATGCTGCTGGGAATACTGCTTCCTAAACTGAACGGTGAGTTCCAGTGACTGATCCAGCATCTTCCAGGTTATATGTTTTCCTGCACGACCAATTATCAAATTTTCTTCCTATACATTTCACCAGTCACAATTATTATTTGTACTGTTTCCCTACCAACTGTCAGACATTAGAGAGATCAAATGATTAAGCCCCCCCCCCTTTTTTTTTTTTTTAAAGAAGGTGGCTCTGCTTAAGACTTCCATAAGAACGGTGACTGTAAATTTATTAGCTTCACTTGCTATGAGGAAGCTGTTAAAGGCATCAGGAAGCAGCCAGATAACAAAGGCCATAAAATACTTTAGAAATTAATGAATGAAAGATGGGCTGAAGCCACAAAGTGTGGGTCTGGTTCTGTTTTTTGAACTTGTACAGAGTTCACAGATGCTCACAGGCAGGGCTTTTATTCCAGAAAGAAAAGCATCAGTGCTCAAGTTTAGAGCAGAATCAAACTTTTTCCAAAGCTCAGAGTTATCCCAAATCCTTGGGTTTTGTTCTGATACATTGCTAAAATGATTCAGAAATCCTGTGAGCTGGAAACTGATACAGCTGGCTTTCGTCAAGCATTTCCTGAGACAATGCTTGAGAAAATATCACTACCGCTGCTACCACCAGTTATTGCATGCTTCAGAGACCATGCTGATAAAGAACAAGATTCATCCCTGCTTAAAAGAATTCATGATCTGAATAGGTAAAACACTGGAAGGGGAAAGGATGGAGCAGCACTCAAGCAAAATGATGGAGGTAACTACTGCCCCAAGCCAGTGTGCGCTACCCGCTACACTGCATTAGCTTTTCTGACCTGTGCTCTCCAAGAGCGCAGAGAGAGGCTCATCATTTATCTTCCTCAAAAACAAAGAGAATTTGAAGGCTTACCCAAGTTCTCTGAAATCACGGAATTCTCTACTAATTTAAATAGATTCACTGAAACTGAAATTCATACTTCGCATGCTGGTGCCTCTGTCAACATCTCTTGTTTGGGTAGGGAGAAAGAAAGTCTTTATGTCTCTAATCCTATTTTGTCACTCAAAAAGAGAAATACCCTGGAGAAAAGGATACTGGATATAAGAGCTCAGAGACACACCTACCCACAGAGTCTTACACAACATCTTCAATAAATCAGACCTTGCGTACGTTATCATATACTGAAGGTGTATTCTCTCCTTAAAAATGACAATTACCTTTTGAGAATATAAACCTTTTTTCATTCTTTCCTTTCTACACAATCCTTTAGACATCTGCATTAGCACAAGACCAGTAACAGCTGCTGAGACTCACTATTCACTTTTTCTTGTACAGTTCCTCTGTCTCTAAATTACACTTGCTAACTGGAAAAGTATCCACTCCAGCGTCTTCTCATTTCTTTACAGCATTAACCGTGGTATTAAGAGACAGGATCATGGACCACCCACAAGACAAAATGGCAACTAAGGCAGTTGCTTACATGGAAAAAATAATCTTAGAAAACTATTTGATGTGTTTTTAGCCTCTTTTAATGCACTTTAGCAGCTGGAAACAAGGTGGGAAGCCAGAACCATGGGCCAAGATCCAAAAGCCATTGAAGGCATAGGAGCTTTTCCATGGACTTTGACTGGCTTTGAGTCAGGATCGTTCTGGCCAGGCTGCCTCCACTGCACAGCTCAGAGCTACTCGATTAAACTGTTTTCTGGGATTACATTCATGGTTTCCTTGACATTTGATACATGAGCTCTAAAGAATTACATGCAACAAGCATTCTAGGAAATGGAAGATTTATGCAGAAAAAAACCTCTGCATACAAAATAAAAAATCTTATCCTTGAGAACTGCGTAGCAGAGGATAGAGATGAGAAGACTTCTTTTCACACTCTTTAGCACTTAGAGCTATGACTTTATTTACAGCATCTATTTTAACTGAGATTGTAACAGAGAGCGAAAAGGACAGTTTAGCTACAACTTTAGATGACAGGTTAGGCTTTGAAAGTACTCTCTGCAGCTTCTTTGAATAAAAGTATATACTAGAGTCTGATTTGACTTTCTATACTCTTTAAGCATAATTACAGAGATAAAGGACTCTTCATTTTAAATACACTGATTTTTGGGATACAAATCTGGGAAAGAATTATAAAGGTAAAAATATTTCAGAATTATGATTAAACTAAAAATCACATTTTTAATTAAGCTTGTGGATTATTAGAGTGCCATATTGCTCTGCCTGTTCCACCTGTCTCCCAATTACAGCAATACAAGGAACATAGCTCATAAAGTAGATTACTGGCTTCCTATAATTATTCACATTTGTTTGTTTAATGGCCATATTGATGCAAGGCATTCTTAGGAATTCCACTATCATAATATCTGGTCACTATTCTGGGTACTTCCCAGATCTGCAGTAATTGCACAGCCAAAGAAGAGTCCCAGTGTTAACCCAAGCAATGTACAAAACTTCTGGAAAAAGCAGTATCATCATTTTTTTAAAAGTCAAGAATCACTAAAATTAGTGAGACCATTCATTCCTACCCTAAAAGAGCTTTCCAGGCTGTCTACAACAGCAGTACAATAATTCACGTTTAGGAAAAAAATTCTCCTTAACTAAGGAGGATGCTTATTTTTCCATCTGAAAAAGTTTGCCGTGAGACCTGAATCAAGTGGCCAAATGTTTTAGCAAAAGTTGTTACAAGAAACCACCTTATTTAGCTAATTCCATAATGTGGCAGAAGCTATTCTGACACTCGAACAATTAGCTTTTTGGCAGCATTTATTGTGGAAATAACTGCATAACTGTCCATTCTCCTGACAACTGTCTTCCTGGATTTTTCCTTAAATCCCATGAATGAAGGATTACCAGGATTTATGTAGCTATTTAATACCTTCAGGAAAGAAAAAGCACACAGTACAGGAAGAGAAACAACAGGAATAGAATGGATCTATCATAATTTAAGTTAAACTCGCAAATAAATTTATCCTGACATTGACTGATAAATATCTAGACTATTTGAACTTGTTTCCTGGATTGTGAAAACTATCCTGCAGCTGCTTCCTCTGACTGCTCTAACTTGCTGGATTTTAGGCGGCACGGCTACACTGCAGAGAAAGTCAAGTCAATGAGGACTAGAAGTCTGAGCAATTGATAATAATTCATCCCTTTCGCATTGAGCGTTGTTTTGTCTTGGTTTTTGAGAAGTCTGTAGGAAATGTCACTTGTCTTGCAGTCTGCTCATACTACCTGCTCAAATGATCTGGCCTGGATATTTTTAAAAACATTTTTTAAAAATATTTTTATATGATTTTAAAAATGAATGCTTCGTCTTCAAATATCTTGTTGAGTCGACCAAAACCGAAAAAATTAAGATGTTTCACATTGAGACTTCGGGATTGGTATAGCGTTATTTCCCCATGAAGTGTCCCAGACACTGAATACTCCTTTATCACCTGATTTAAATTCCCCATTTATTCAGATTAACAGGTCCCCAGGGTGTACTGTAATACATGTCCAAATGAGGTGACCACTTTCCCATTCTCCTTCCTCCCCACCATGAATATCTCAGGACACTACAATCTACCTCTACCACCACTGCTCTTGCCTCCCATGCCTTATCAAAATGGGGATGGGGTTAAGCAGCTTCAATTTTCAATGCATTCTCTGCCAGCAAGAATTAAAAAGCCTCTGCGACCCAGAGAGCAGGAAATTCAAGGAAACAGTAGGGTCAGTGTGACCGGCAGCAGGCTCAGCGCCTTCGCAGCCCCACTGATAACAAGGCTTTTTTTGTCAGCATCTCGGCAAAGGAGAGCTTTAAGGAAGGATTTCTGCAGCAGTATAATGAAATAGCTTTGCAGATACTGACGGGGAGCTCCTTCCACGCATGAGGGGAGAGGTACGAGAAAACACAAAGTCATTTGTTTGAAAATTTAATGAGTAGATGATGAAGGCTGAGCCAGCAAAAGGCAAGCACTCTCTCCTCAGCCCAAAGAAATATAGAGAACAGAACAGGCTGGGATGGACTTTGAAAATGAACGGAAGCTGCTTGCATTTGATACGGCAGAGGAAGAAGAGGCAGTTCAAAGCACACAGAGAAAATGGAGCTAGGCAAAGAGACAGGCTAAAGAATTTATTTTTAGTATACTGCAGCATACAAGTCCTATTTAACCCCTTTTGGGCTGGCTCTTAGTTGGGTGTATATTCCCCTACGAGCATAAGGGCTTTATAATTAAATTCCTGTGTGTTAATATCCATGGGTGGATAAAGGAGAGAAACCTTCCATGCCCTGACAGAGGAGAGGCAGAACTGTGAGCTCAGCCCTGACAACCACCAGAGTCTACATGGCAAAGAGCACTTTTTAAATGCTCCAGTTGTGGAAAAGTCTTTCCACTCGAGCTTGCAGTCAATGCCATAAAGCACAGATCCCCAGGAAACCAGGTTTCCCTAGTTCATGTGCTCATACTTGGTTCTACTTCACATTGCTCATGCTGTACAATTCCTGGGGGAAGGGAATAATTAAATCTGGCCAGAAACTGCAAGGGAAGAGCGGTGTGCTCTGGCGATTCCCACCAGCTGCATGGGTCCAGCTGAAACCCAGCAAGAGTTTGGGGATGCTGCCTCTGAAGGAAGCCAGATAGCACTGATGTCCTTATCACTAATACCTGCTGCTGCTGCGTGAGGCTGCTTCCCAGTGAGTGAGAACACAGCAGGGGCTGGGCGGTTTTGGTTTTCACAGAGGTTGCCTTTTCTTCCAAACCAAGTTAATTCTGAGGTTGTCTGTCAGCCTGCATCAGTGCAGATCAGGAGCAAGCCACAAACCTTCATGCGACAATTCTTCTGTTGAGCTGTTTATAGACTTTTTACATGTAATAGATGCTTATACACTTGTCCTGTCTAACAGTAAAGAGAGGAATGATGGAAAATGTGCCTCTAAGGGTCCTCCTTGCATGGAAATGATAAAAATACATATAATGATCAAAGGCTTTGATCAAAGAATAGAACAACTGGATGCAGATTTGGTGATGGATGTTTGCTTCATTTCCCTACAATGGACATGCTGTTCTACAAAAAATGGGGGAGGAATGAAGCACGCATCATACTTGCTTACTGTTGCTTTCACAGAAGTCATGGTGTAGGTGCTGACTTTTGATTTCCCCAAAGGGCATGGAGAAAGGGTTCAATCACCCTTTGTTCTGCATTTCGGGAGCCCCCCCCCCCCCCCCCCCCCCCCGGGTTTAGATGCTCCACAGTTTGACTCCCAACGTCTTTGATGATTGTTTTTTGCTGGCCAAAGAGCTCATCTGCTTTTGAATGGTGATTCGCAGGCTGAAGCCACTCTACCTTCAGATGACAATGTGTGTTTTTTAACCTAAACCCAACAAATTGGCTATCATTGGCACAAGCACTGTGTAGATTCTTCACTGTTGGAAAGTAAGAGGTTAAATCCCTTTCCATTTTAACAAAAACATATTTTAACTAAATCCAACACTTTTTTTATTTAGCTTAAAAAAAGAAACGGGCATGCTGTGCTCAAATAAATTTTTCCTTGGCGCACTCCCTTCTCTTTGAATCTTAGAGGAGGGGGAAGAGAGAGAAAGAAAGACAGAGAGAGAGATTAACTATTTGGGCTAGGCTGGCTGCCCTTTAAATTGTCAAAAAGCTTGAAAGATATATGAGCTTGCTGTACTGACAGTACCAGCAATGTAGGTCAGACCCTCAGGGTCTCCAAGGCTTTCAGATCAGCCTATCTGTAGATACTAGACACAGGATGTCAGCATCTCATTTAACAGCTTATAAAAAAACCCCAAATTGCAACATGGTCAGGCCTGGCCAGAAGAATGCTTTTTATTTTGTTTAAGCAACAATTGCTAAGTTAACCTGGCAACATGCATAAAATTAAATCATGTTGAGACTTCAATAGACCATTCTGAGTGTCTAACTTTCCCTTCTACGTTGGGAAATCACATTAGCATTTTCATCTACTCTTGTCTCTTACCTATGCAATATTATTCCCTGTTGCACTCCCTGAAAAGCTTATTTCATGTTACTGCGGCTGACCCAAGCAACAGAGTTCCCACCACTTACTTTCACAGCTAATCCTCGAGGCTAAAATATTCTGCAATAAGGACTTCATTCCTGATGTTTGCTCTGTATTTTCCATTTCTCAGTTTCACCCATCATTCCCTTGGACTACATTAAAACAGTTCCTCTCTTTTCTTGGTTTTTCCCTTGACTATCCAATACAGCCCACTTCAAGGGAGTCAGCATTTCCCACAGAGCTATTTGCCATTCTAAACTTGGAGGGGAGAATGTGGCATCTGAAACGACATTGTGTGGTAACTATTAGCAAAGGCTGAATCGTCATAATTACAAATGTACTTTGAGATAATACATTCCTTCCCTCTCTCTAAGTCCTTGCTGTTTAGGCAAGCTGCATGTACTTGAGGCTGAGTGATAGGTGTTGATTTTGGTTTTTTACTTTCTCCTTTCAAATTAGTTTCTCAGGGCTTCCAGACAATTTTGTGAAGTGATTTTAAGGCAAAAGAGGAAAAAATGTTTTCTGCAGGCAGTTTCAGGATATTTTACATATAGTTTGTATGTGTCACTTTTAGGCATTTCTAAAGGCATTAGGAAGACTACAATATAATTATTTTTTCCTTCCCTCCTCCGTAATTTAATTTGGGAATTTTTGTGCCCTCCTGTGTGACAGACCCCTGTGCTCATCACCTACCTGCTAATACGAGTCCCAAATCAAAGCCTGAAACCTTACCAAAAGGCTGCATTTTAAAACCCTGTTCCTTTGCTATGTGTTTCAGGAGGAAAAAAAAATAATATTAAACTGGTTGGAATCCGAAACTCTCCTGCCCAAGTGGCTGAAGTTCAAGCAGCCAGAATAAATTTTCCTACAGAACTGCCCTCTCACCCTGGCAGAGAAGAGACTCCATCGAGTCATAGAGAAGCAAACACAAAAGGATATGCTGAACTCATGTTGTTATAACCTAGGAATTCAGAGAGTTAACAACAAGCAATACAAGCCTTCATTCCTAGTTTCTCAAATACTGCATCACAGTGGACAAGAATACAAAAAGATCATTCACCTACACATTTCTCAACAGAGTCTAATCAAGTGGGACTGAGAGAATTTCAAGGGGGGAGGTAAGAGGAGGGCTGAATAACATTTAATAACTTTGAAACACGATAGCTACCTACAAAATAATGTCACGGTTAGGAACAATGGTATTTCAGAAGCTACTCATAGAATGACTGTATTCATTGTTTAAATCTACATGAAATTTTATAAATATGTATTGGTGGTACTCAATAATGTAGAGATTTGAAAAGTTTCTGTTCAGCTCAGTGAAGTGATATTTTTGAAATATTTATCTTATAATAAAACCCAAAGAAAGCTAGAAATTTACCTAGAAATCTCTTGCTCACAGATCAATTCTAATACTGTGTTTAAAAGTCCTAGCTAACAAATGAGATTTGAGGTTTACAGGGTAAGTACAGTAATCTTGTATATTCACTTCAGAGCTTTTCTTTTACAGCTTGAACTTCACAAGCCAGCTGGAGCTCTCCCTTTGCAGAATCTGCTAGGGATGTATGAAAAACTAATATGGAAACCTCTAGAGTTAACAGCCACCTCAGCCATCCTGTCTTTATCAAGACTGTGCCTTTTTGGCTATACCAAGTGTCAAGGAAAACAAATGTATACCTACAAGCTCTCTTTAAATGCAAAGTTTAACAGAAAAAGTAAACTACAGCCACTTGGTGTTATCTCCGTTGTTTCACACAGAGCATTTGAAATAATTAGAATGTAACCTGAAACATCTTAGAAGTAAAATTGTCTAAATCTAGTTCAACAAAGTTAAATTACTGCATGAGGTTGTTTTAAAAGTCTTTACATCATTGACGATTTCAGTCTCACGCCTGACAGCATCTCCACGCTGAGGCTCCCAGGCCCGGAATCATTTCCCTAAAAGTACTACAGCCCTTCCAACACGGGATTGCATTACGGGTTGTATAACGTAGTTTGGAACATGCCAAGAAAACGTCTTCAGCCTTACTTTTACAAATATGGCAATGATCAACCCAAAGCACGATGTGAAGGTTGATTATATTTAAAGCAATTTAACATGTTGCAACAATGTTATACTTAATGCTGCTCTATTAAATGAAACTGCAATATAACAGCAATACAAACACGAGCTCTATGGACCTGGTCCTACAAATTTGATTCACATCAGTAACGTTTACCTACGTGAGTAATCTCCCTGAGGTAAAGATAATGGATGAAAGGGAAAAACTGAGAAGCTGATTACAAAACTTGGCTTCAGAAGTGCAATTCAGCAGTTAGGTTCTTACTCTAAAACGGCTAAAAGTAATGCCTAATATCAACAGCAACTCGAGCGTTTCTCATCCGTTTCCATCTGTTTCCATGTTTTCAAAGATTACTGTAGGACACCGAAAAGCAACTATTAGTAAATTCCGTCAGAGTGATTTCCCTCTTCCGAACATCTCCCCGCATAAGCCAGGTACAGCCGGAGCCTTTTGGTGGTTACAACCATTGCTCCAGAAGGGTCCACTGCCAGAAGGCTAGCTGGGGTTTAGGAGTTGGAGAAAGCTACCCAAACCACTTCCACTCAGCCAACAACTGCTGCATAGCACAAGGATACACATAATCACAGATCTCATATTCATGGATAACACTTCTTTTGTGAGGACAGCTCCAATAGTATTAGGTTAGGGATCTGATCAGTTGTGAAATGTTTTTTTATTTGCATCATTTGATTACTATTCACTACTGCTTTTTTTTTAATGTATATAGGACACATTAAAATCACATAAATCTAGTTTACAAAAGTAGTGAGGAATGCACCATTGCAATACAATAGCAAAGATAATAACTTCATAATAATTTGTAGATCACCGACCACAAAAGCTCTAGAATAATAGCTTCCTTTATTTATATGTCAACAGATTTGATATTCCCCGATGATCAAGATAAACAACTCTACATCTTTGAGAAATAAATAGGTGCATGCGATGGTAAGCAAACAAAACCACAAAAGACCAAAGTATGCCAAAGCAAGCTACGAAGGCATTCCCAGAACTGCCAAAACAGGTATTACAAAGGGAACTCTATCATTACCACAGTAGCCTTTAGAGTTAACAAAAATGTAAATGCACCACAGTACTGTAATTATCACAATCTATGCCATGTAAACTCAACTCCATTTATACAGAAATGTTCTGAAAAAAACTGTTACTTTTTAGGGACAGTAGAGGACTCTCCCTCATATTTCGCAATATCATAACAAGCACCACAGTAGTAAATTATTCTCACTGGTAATGAGGAAAATTACTCCACCAGCCATGCTGGTCCACAGAAGACATTTCCCATCACTGAATACATAAATTTAAAGCTGTGGATTCCAAACCTCGTTAGCTTGCAGACTACTTGCTACCTTCCAATAGACTTTCTTGTATCCTCATCATCAAACTTTTACCTGGACAGATATGACGGCGATAGGCTCATGGCCTCACAGAGTACCATAAATACAGTTTGCTGATGAGAGGTGCTGCCATCCAGTTGCTAAGAATTTTCCATTTAAAAATCAAAGTAAAGGTTCTTGTAAATTCTGACATTACTTTTAATGTTTCAGAAGAACTGTAATCTGAGGTGTAGCCAAAAGCAGCTGCATCAGGGGCAACTATTCCTGCAAGGCATGTTGGCACCACAGGGTATGTCTTGAGGAACCAGAAACCAGTTCAACATACTCTGATTCAGTATTGGAAAACCTATAAAAGCAAGCCCAAAGATTATCATCTGGATAGTGCTGAAAGTGGGTTTCCACTGTCTCTCAGTGATGCATTGGTCAACAACTTAAGAAATCTCCTCCAGCCTTCAAACCTGTATTTGGAATCATGAATTCAGCTGGGGTGTGACACAAACCTTCAAGTCAGCTAAAAATCGCTTGGTAAGCCACCGGGCTATGCCATAAACAGCTCATACCAAATTGAAGGCCCACATCTATTGAGAGAAGTCCTGTGGGAATGCTCAGGAAGTCTCACCTCCACCAAACACCTTAATTCCTTAATAGAGCTCACTAATTATCTACTCACTTTACTGCCCAAGACTTGCAGGATTATCCTGGAAGGGCAATTTTCCCATCCTTAAACAGGTCCTCACTGTTTTATTTTTAAAGAGTCCATAAGTATTTTAAAAACCAATGGATTTGGCCTCGGTCTGAACAGGAGGGAAGAGGACGGTGGGAATGTAGTGGTGGCAATGCTAATGCAGTGCTCAAAGGCTGGAGCCCTCTGACCCTCCCCAGTAAAACTTCTGCCCTGGCAAGACAAGTAAGAAAATATTTTCAAGGTAGGTGCCAGTTAAATGCTTCTGCACAGGGACATACTGAAAACTGGTTAACTGTCCTATTACACACAAAAATAAAGCAATTATCCTGTATTGGTAAAGACACCATGCTGCCGTGGTAGTCGGATGCAGCATTTCCAGTAAGAGCTCCAGAGACAACAGAGCTCACTTAAGCTGAGACAGCCTGGGATGTCCAGAAAGGAAAGACACCAATGCCTTTTGCTAAAGCCCATGAAAAGCTACTGATTTCTCACTCTTATCACCACTGATGAAGGTGTCATCACTGACGTAGTCCTTTTCAGTAACGCAAAGATCAAGGGTGTCATAATTACGTGGGTGTGCAGCCTGCCGAGGGTCTAACTTTGTGCGTCAGGGTTAACTCCTGCAAGACCTGACCCTCGGAGGATGAAGAGCTCCAGTGCCGAAGGCTACCCATGCCCTCCTGGCTGTCCCCTCAGCATTTTCAGAGCAGCTCGTCACAGTTCAGCCTAATGCTTTCAAAAGTGAGCAGCCCTTTAAGAAACAACCTTTAAAATAGAACTGCAGACATCTTTAAATTATTTAAACACATAATTGTCTCTGTTTAATGTTTGAATTAAGAATATGGAGGAAATATTTAATTCCACAATTAAAAGGATATCTATGTAAGATGCTCATCACCTTGGTAATTTAGCTGACATTCAAAAGTAGACTAAACGCAATTACAAAAGCTATGAAGATTTGCAGGTAAACCATCAGCACAGTTACTGTTTTATTTTGTCCATCTTGATTTTGCAAATAGACTTTTCTTAAGGAGTTAAGCATCTCTTTGTAGATATAAAAGCTGTTTTAGGGGGGAGGAGAACATAAAAGCATAGCCTGAGAGCTATCAAAGTTGAAGTTTAGCTTTGTACTGCAAGTATCTGACCTATTCACTCAGTAATAGGCCTAATCAATCTTACTATCTCCCACAATAGTGATTCATTATGGCACAGGCCTTATCTTTGTATCAAAGTCAAGAAGAAAGGCAGCCACAGATACAAGGAAATATTTTACGTCTCTCTGATACGCTGTACATAGTTTAAATACCAGCACTGATAATATGTTGGACACTCTTGAGTCCCATGTACACTTAATCACTCATTTCCTTCAATGACTAAGAATAATACCAGCATAATTTACTGTGCTTTACCCCCTACTTCTTCCAAGACATCTGGCGCGCATCCAGGGAGTGGCACTTCTGAAGCAGGAGGACCACGGTGAGGCTTTGAGGGATGGGGAAGGAGGTCTGAAGGCTGCATAACTGATGGGAAGATTATTGTTGCCTGCATAACTGATGGAAAGAAAATCTCCTTCAGCTACAGAGGTATTTCAGAGCTCAGGAGACTCGGAGAACTCTGCATGACCAAGACTGCTTGACCCCTCCAGAGCTAGCCAAGGCACTGTCTCCACCTTCTGCTGCAGGCAGAGTGCCTCTGTTAATCCAAGTTATACAGAGCCTAATTCACAGTCCCATTTGAATCCTTGCAGAACTTGGATAACCAGATAGCGGGGAGGGAGGAAAAAGCACGCTTTCACCTCCAGCTTGGCTAGGAAACCTCATCCCTCCCTCCCCTGCCAGAGGGAATTTTGCTAGGAACAAGGGTGTCAGCACTGGCTCGGCGATGACCTTCCTCCCTCATCCTCAGCCCCAGCCGAGCACGGCGGCCACGCTGCCGCAGCTCTCCTCCCGCTGCCACACCACTCGGAGCCGATCGCAGTGGGCAGGGAACGCCGCCGGCTCTTGCACGCGCAGCTGGGCAGCCTTCTTGTGCCAGACGGGTGCGAGGTGCTGGAAAGACCCTTCCTATGATAAATCTGGAGTTGTATTTGTAGTTATGCTTCTGCTGATGACACCACTTCTCCTTCGCTATGGAGTGGGGGGCTTATATCTGAACTAGAATCAAGGATATGCACTGCCCAGAAGCAGCACATGGTTTGGGGGCTTTCCCCCCCAAAAATGTACAAAACCATTTTTCCACCATACAAAGCGTCATTTAGTTGTTTCCAATTTCTCAAATGCAAAGGGACTGATGTAAAGGAGCACACAGACATTTGTCCTCTGGAGAACACCCATCACCTCACACCCATTTTCTAATGGCATTCTCTTTCTTTCTGAGCTTAAGACACTTGACCATGTCACTTCAAGACCATAAACTGCCATGTGCTGCTGCAAAGGATCAGCCACTCCATTTAAAACCAGAGTTGACCGCGTCCCTTTCACAGTGCCCCCATAAGCAGAGTGGGAGGAAAGTACTCAATACCTCTAACAACAATACTTTCTTTATAAAACTGACACCTTCAGAGTCTATCTCAGAAAAACCTGAAGGTTAAATCAGGCACCTAGAAATGCTTTATTTCTAACCTCACTATGTTGAGTTTTTTGCACACAGCCTTCAAAAACACTGCGCTTTATTATATCATTTAAAAGGAGGCAGGTCATCTTTGGCATGGCAGTTTCCATACATGAAAACACAGTAATTGATCCGAGTGAAACAAAAGCATACCAACCACTTAGCATGTTTTATTGCTTTTACTACTGTGCGCACCTGCATAAGTCCAGGAGTGCAGTCCCTCAAGGCCCAATACACAGATTTATATACTCTTAACACATCTTAAAAGTTAAGGAAATGATGCCTTTTTCTCTCAGAGGGATTTGATTTCTAAAAATCCTAAAGACCCTTTCACTGTCATTCCTGTTATTTATGCAAGAAAAAAGGTACAAACTACAAGTGGCCTGTATTTAAAACAACAGGCTCTTTTCACTTCTGCAGGTAGAACATATTGGCATTGTATTTTACGTTGTTAGCTGGACTCAGGCAGGATGGCAAACAGCATTTCCAAGCAGAACT
The DNA here is from genome assembly GCF_000737465.1 of Haliaeetus leucocephalus. Taxonomy (NCBI): domain Eukaryota; kingdom Metazoa; phylum Chordata; class Aves; order Accipitriformes; family Accipitridae; genus Haliaeetus; species Haliaeetus leucocephalus. The sequence goes on from NW_010973284.1 coordinate 282,163, forward strand.
TCCACTTTGCCCTCTCCTAGGAATGACAGTTCACTGGGATTCAACTAAAGAGCAAAATGGGTGCTACAGGTAGGCAGACATAGCGCTAGCTTCTTCTGAAAAACATCTACAGTAAATATTTTTTGTTTGCTCTTAAGGTCCAGTACACACCGTGTTTTGTAGATGCAAGCAATTAATCCATTTTTGCGCACAAGATGCAAACACTGGATTGTGCAGCTGCCTGTATTCTGCTGGTACAAGCTTGCAAGAAACGTATTTCAGCTTGCTGGCTCTCTGAAAACAACAGAGGGAATGAGAACCTAGATTTGAGTCTGGCCATATGCAAATTAAATCTATGCCATTTTAAAATTTGTCCCGCTCTTTTCAGTATAAGCACTTACAACTATTTTGCAAACACCATGAGGATGTCTGAAATCTTGTTTAAATTACAGAACTGAGAATTACTGAAGCACAAACACCAAAACAACTGTTCTTTCAGTTTGTTTCTTAACCTTTTCCTTAGAGTGACACGAAAACTTTCTTTTCTCCCTAGAGACTTTATAGAAGTGTCAGCTTCAGTCATTGCAGTTTTACAAGACTATAAAGTTAGCAGCCTCTAACATCCAATTAGCAGTTCCCTATATAAAGCAAAACCAGTTCCATACTATTGTATTCGTAATAACCTGAAGCTGACTGCATCTTTTCCCTTCCTTGCCTAAACACTACCTTCCAACGCACTTACCCTAGAAAACTGAAAGGGGAAGTAAGAAGGATTAAAACTCCTAATAATCACTGAAGAGATGAAATGTCATGTCTGCCATATTAAAAAAAAAAAAAAAAATTAGATGTATGTAGCTGGATCAACTTAGTTCAATTAGAAGGCATGCAGTTAAGGCACTTGACTTTTACCTTGCTAACAACCCAGGGTATTTTCAGATCATCTCAGAAATACGTGCACAGCTTTCTGTCTTGTGGTCTTTCTTGCCATTATTTCAAATTAGAGTCATACCTGAGGCTTCCTGGTGAAACCCTGGCTACTGTCTAAACATATTAAGAGACAGTTCCCAATCTTACAGGCTTGCAGCTTAATAGACAGTACAAAAAAAAGGAATGAAGTGTTATCATCAGTTTTGCAGATGAATGAGAGGCACAGGAAAATCAAGAATTTTACCCAGGTCACACAGTGTATGTGTTTGCACGAGGAATGGTATGACGTCCTTGTAATTGTAGTCCAGCACTTAAACCACAGGGCCGTTTTTCCTCGTCGACTAAACAGGCTGATCGTTTTCTTCTCACTCAGAAATGACGGACAACCGGCTGAAAACATGGCAGCAGCACATCCTTGCGGGCCACTCACCTCTGGGGCTGCCATTAGCAGTAGCTTAGCCAGCTGGCCACGGGAAGCAATCATTCCCCTTGACTTGGGACCTGTGAGGCCACATCTGGAGCCCGGTTTTGCCTCCCCTCACACCCTTCATACGAGAGATAAGAGCAGACTTGAGGGAGTTGAGCAGCTAAGATGGCCAGGGGATGGAGTTACAGGATGTAGGAGGGGAGTCACAGGGATGTGGGCTTGTGTCAGCTGGAGAAGGGAAAGCAGAGGAGAGATCACAAAACAGAGGAGTCAGAGCTAGGCTCCTCTTGGAAGTGCACAGAAAAAGGACAAGAGACAGCACCCACAAGCTGCAGAAAGAGACATTACAGTTGGAAATAAAATCCCTGATGAGAATGGCTGACCACTGACCAGGGGCCCAGAGAGGCTGGAGCACATCCACCTTTCCATATTTTTTACACCAGACAGGACAAGGTCCTGGGCAACTTGAGACCACTCTGAAGCTAGCCCTGTCCTGCCAGGAGGTTAGATGAGCTGACCTCCAGCAGCTCTTCCCACCTACGTTTTTCTATGATTTCTAACTTCTATGCATCATTTTATTATCCTTACACAGGTATCAGCAACAAAGTATGTGTGAAAGGCAGGTCCACGAGCAACGTGACACTTCTGCTGCCGCTTGTTCTTAATCCTCTAACATTTTCATGAAGCAGCAGTCAAGATTTCAGTTTGTTGGGTCTCAGACACTGCACAAAATGGCAAGTTCCTAGGCAAAGGCACTGCTCGCAACAACAGATTTTTGATGTGTGTTCATGAGAAAAAGCGTTATCCCCATCCCACATCTCTCTTCCAGAAGTACTGCTTTTTTAAATGAAAATATGTCCAAAAATACATTTTAGTGAGCAATGTCGCTCTGGCAACATATCAGAACATCAGCTTCCAGAGAGCTCCGGGGCTAAGATCCCACCCAGCTTTCAAGAGAAATAGCTGGCCAAAACTTTTCCGTGCACAGTTCGTTTGGGGGAGGGGAAAGTGATCCATCTACCTCCCCCTCCAAATTTCTTTCTCTAGCATGCGCCTCAATCAGGTTGGCTGTCACACCAGATCATGTCATCAGGGTTATGACATCACGTGACTGAAACAGCCCAGAGCGATTGATGTAAGACAGATTGCATTTGACACCCAGGGAAGATTTCAGTCCATGTGTTTGCTATCCCGAACCCTTTGTGTTTAATTACTGTAACACTAGATCAGCAGAATGCTGCAACCAGGTTACCAAGCCACCATTCCCTGAATCAGCAGCCTGCGCAGGAAGACCTTGTCCTTTCATAGTCAGCATGCCGCAAGCTGAGACATCAAACTAAATACCGGCAGTAAAACAGGAGGCCAAATCCCACTTCGTGGAAGTCGAGGCTAAAGCTGGACCCCCTCATTTTACCTTGCCGACACGTCTTTAAAAGCGATTCGGAAAACGGTCTGAAGGAAAATACGTGCTATATATGCACCAAAAAGTACAACTCCCTGCCTCTAACTTACAAACGACAGACAAAGTAGAAATACAACTTATATAATAAGCTCTCTATTTCACCCAAGAGAAAGACGTAAGTCAGTTGTTTTAACTACAAACGTGTCCTAGCACTAGGATAAAACCTGGAGCCAGACTACAAACCTGTATGACTTATTTACAAAAATAACCTAAAATAAATCAATCTTTCTCATAAATTTAAATTTTTAAAATCTTCAAGATGGAAATAAACTCATTTAAATGGTTCTATTTTGTAAAAAAAATTTTTTATATTTACCCTTAAGTGTAGGGATTTATCCTACACTTTCTCTTTCCTTGTACTGTTCTGTTGTGGTTTTGTCAGGCTCCCTTCTTCCACAGATCTTTCAGCACTAAAAGGAGTTTCTTAAACAGGAGTAAGCCACAGCCCAGCTGGCCTGCCTCCTGAGGACTCTCAGGACTGGTTTTTTGCTATAGAATACAACTCCATGTACTTTCCCCTGTAAGGATATGAAGAGAGTGTCCACTGGGTTTCATCAGAGAAAAAGGTACCCGAAAATAGGGGAGGAAGAAATGGGAACTTTATACTATCCAGGGTGGCAATTGCTCTGACTTATCTGGCTATAAAAACTTACTCCCCTGAGTTCACCCTGTCTGTCATCCGACCTACACAGGTAAACAGCCTGCCTGAGCTGCAATGGGAGCCCCACATTTAGGAGACGGATTATATTTTCCCTCGAGCAAAACTTATTTCACACTTGGCATGGGATACATTGGCCCCACCTATGCCATTGTTCACGACGAAAAATGCCTTTCTGAAGTTAACAAACTTCAAATGCTTTTCATTGGCAAGGTTTAGATACATCTGCATAACTCTCCAATTACTGATTCATCTACCATAATAAAAAGTCGTCTTATTTCTATTCTGACCTCAGAGATTCAATGGAGAGTCAGCTTTTGCCACCTGGGAAACCCACGTGAATGAGAAGCTGGAAAAAAGATAAGAAGTCAGCTGGGGAAAATAAAACTAGCTTAATTAAAAGGGAAATTTTGAAAAAGCTGAAGTAAGGTTTTATTCCCAGGCAGTACTACATACTCAGGAAGGGGAGATAGATCAGGTACGAAACACTCTTGAGAAGTTCCCCATTTCGTACTGCGGGTGTGAACTCCTTTCTCCCTCGTTCCGTTTCAGCCAGGATAGGAGCATCCATCAGGTTTCCACCAACAGAGAGCCCCACTAAGTACTTTTTACTCTCCAGATAATGTAGGCATAGAGATGACCACACAATCGTTGATCCTCCTTTGTTAGTAGAGATGAGAATCAATTCCTTTGCTGCCTTTTAGACCTTTGCGCATGAAACTAAAACGAATGCTGATCTACAATTGGTCTTGTGCGTGCTTTTGGCTTCCAGGATCCTCTATCCTCTAACCTGGTGCACGTGTTTGACTCAAGTAACATTGTCCTTGGACCTGTGACAAGTTTTGGCTGGGGAGAAGAAGGGGAGGGGAAAAAAAAGTAAAGACATTTTACTCTCTTATGAGATTTATGAGATGAAATTTGTGCCAGCTTCAAGTAAGGTCCATGTGAAGGGTCAGGAAAAGTTCACAGTCTTTTTTTTTTTTTTTTTTAATATATAAAACAGAATTAACTTCAAAAATTTACCATGATTTCTGCACATCCTAGGAGACAAAAATTGCTTCTGGGAATATCTGTATCAGTCTGATCGAAAGCTATACCACAATTCCCCATCGTTTCTGCACTTCTTTAAGTGTACAAAACCTGCACAGCTTGTTAACAAAGTCTCCCTTAAAATAAGATAGACACTGTAACAATGAGTATTATTTTGTAGATCAGCTCCAATAAGCACAGTGTTTCCTAGGAACGAATACTTGGTTGAAAGAAATGTATTCATAATTTTTAGGATTCTTTGAAACTAAGATTAAACATAAATCTAGAATAAACACTGGAAACATTAACCTCAAGGAAATAATGACTGCACATAAAAGCTAAAAAACATTAAAAGGAAAATCAACAGTAGTCATCTATGAAAGAGAATACTACACTTGCCTCTGAATTCTCCAGTTCATTATAATAAAAAGAAAAAACCAAAACCAAAATCTCTTTGGCTACATGAACAAATGTTAGAGAAATGAGCAATGACTGAGAAATAATATATAGTGTGTTACCACGCACATTTTTAAACCAATAAAGCTTATCTTCCCAGAGCATCTGTGCATTAGATTAACCACAAGCGTCATCTAAAACAAAAATAAGCAAAACTATATAGATTACAATTTGGTGTTTCTTTGACATATTACTAACTTGGATATGCAATCTAAATATAACAGATTGCCTTCATACAGATACAGTGATTTTACTTCTGCCTGCAAAGAAAGTCATTCAGGGTACGTATATGAAACTAGGAGGGGGAAAAGCAGTTTAGGGGCCACCACATGAATTTCAAAAGCTTGTGTCACCCAAAATGAGTCCGGTATCTCTCTGCTGTAATCACACAACTTTCAGACAAGTTTAGCTGGTACTGGCATGAGAAAGATTTTTTTCACAGACAAAAGTTTTAAAAAGCTACAAAAGCAAAGCTGGGGAGGAGGGAATTTTTTGGGAGTCTAGACAGGACTCCAAACAAACTTCAAAGACTCACCCACTCCCAGTACAGCTCATCAAGGGACCAGATGGGCTGCAAGGGGGGAAAAAGCCCTCAAAACCCTCTCAGACATCCTGGCTACCACTCCGAGGAGGTGAAGCCCCGAGACAGACTAGATAATATCCTGCTACTTAAGACCTACAAAAATAACCTACAAAAGTTATTAATTAATTCCCAGCAGAAGGCTGCAAAGGCAATGAATGAAAAGAGACCACATTTCTCACCATTTGCACTGTTTTCATTAAATAAAGCTAAAAATCTACAAAAGCCTTCTTTTGGATTAGGTCAGACAGTTGCCATCTCCAAAGGGAACTAACTGCATTACTTTCTTCCATCATCCATGTCAGATATATGCCCAAGCAGACTTTAGCATGGCCCCTCATACATAACCAGTTGCTCACAACAGACCCTCCCCTCAATGAGGTTTACCATCTAAATAAAAAATTTGAACAAGAGCAGTATTATCACTAGTTTACAACTTGGGAGGGGGAAGCTGATTTACAGCCACCCATAAATCTGTGCTGGTGCAAAATAATCAACCCAGATCTCTTGGTTTGAACAGGCTTTTTTTTTTTTTTTTAAGCAGAAACACATGTTGACTGATGACACAATTTTTTGCAGGTTCATGTTGATCTTAATGAATTGTTTATGTAAAAACAAAAGCTTCATACCATTCTGAATCCACTTTAGATGGCTTCAGGGAAAGAGTAATTATTTCATTTGAAATGACCTTTCATTTCAAATTGTTGCTGAATACAACTGAAAACAGTCAAACCCAAGTAAGATGGTTTGATTTTCTCTATTAAAATACTTTGACTCAAAGTGAATCTTTTTTCCAATGTTTTAACAATTATTTTTAAATTTTCCATTTGTTCCACACTAAATGCTTTACTTCTCAAAAAATCTACTATATGCCAATTCTCAGCCGCTTACTTTGCTCAAAGAAAATGAGTGATCCAAGTTCAGATCCAAACCTCAAACTCCATAAGTGATTTGTTATTGTAGCTGTATCCCACTGTAGCATCCTTTCTAGCTATGGCCGAGAAACTGTAGAGGAACAAACATGAATGAAGAGCAGCAAGAAAGAGGGAATGGAGAGCAGACCAGAGAGAAGCCAGGTAAAGGTCTAGCAGTAAGAGAACAGCTACTCTGAAAGCTGGAAAAGGCAACTTTTCTCCATGGACCGTCTCCATGCAGCAAAACAAAAATCATTCTGGAAGCAGAAGTTGGTGGAAAGGAGCATTTTTTTTTTATACCCTATGCTGGGTTTGATTGAGGACATAAGATTTAGCACTTGAGGAATACTCAGATTCATCAGATGTTTTTGCGTGATGAACACCTGGGCCACATCCACCAAATACGATCCCTGTAATTTCCCCTTGTGTGCACTGGTACCACGTTCCTCCTCCTCAAGAAGAGATCAGACATTTTAGAACAAAAAGAAACATCTGACATTTGGCTATTCAGAAATATACTATTACATCTATTATCATTATTTTATTTAGTCTCTTTTTAAAAGAAAAATGAAAGTAACAGGCAAGTACTTGTATATCTGCGCTACCATGAACACAATTACAAGTCCCTTGTTAACACACAGCCAAAGAACAGAAAAATAATATGGTCAAATTCAAATAGAAGTCACCCAGAAGTTATATTTTGTGTATTAGACTTGGTTCAGCTAAGTTCATTCCTAGTCCAGCTGCAAAAAATCTCCTTTTTATGTTATGGAGAAAACAGGGATACAAGAAATGCAGACAGCAGGTGACCGCTACAGGACTGACTCTTAACTGCAAACTCCAGAAGGGTCGTTGTCAAGAGCAGAGGCTGGAGTTTTAAAACACATCTTCTTGCAATGGTCTGCAAAGCAGCTCTGGAAAGGCGAGCCTAAATCTGCAAAAGGCATTGTGGGGATTTCCAGCCCCACATCTGCAATTTGGGGCTCGTGAAAGTGGCAGGATTTCAGGCCTCGGATCGGAAAATACAGGTGATTTGTCACAACAGGAAAGCCTGGTTTTAATAATGGAGCAAACATCTCACTGTTTCTTTTGATTAACATGGCATTAATTTTGGATTTCTTTCTATTTAGCCTAAGCAGGAAAATGATAAGAAACAGACCTGACAACCTTTGAGTTAAGAGTGGACTTTACCTCATTTTCAAAAAGGGCAGCTGCAGACTTTACAAACAGCCTGTCCCATGTATTTGTGATGCCAAAACCCCTTTACAACTGCACAACATCATATTTACCTGCTCTTTCTGAAGGAACCACAAGGAATTCCAGTCTTTATTTATCTTTTACATGAGAGAATTTACAAGCCATTTTCTCCTGCACCAGACAGGATCTTTTGAAGGAATATCCAATAGTTCATTATATTTTGCAAATTACTCAACTTCCAAGGTTCAGCAGTTGCTAAAGACCTGCACACTTCATAATATTTATTTGCATCATAGACAATAAAGTACCTTCTATTTGTGGAAGCCCATTAAAAATAAACAGTCTGAGTTAACTTGGCTTTTCAAACTTTCTCGTACATTTCGTTTATTATTGTCCCTTCCCTAGCTCTTATCCAAACAGTCCTGACAGCTTGTTTATTGAGAGCTCTGCAGAGGTCTACCTACGCAAAGTGTGCTGGTGACAGAATCACAGAAAATCTCTAACTATGGCCTGACCTTAAAATAATAAAATTTTTTTAAAAACCCACTACCAAACACAAGAGCAAACTGTTTAATTTGCAGACAATACTGTAAAACATTCTCAAGGGGCTCACTGCCAATTAGTTAGAATTTGTACCTGAAATGATACATGTCACATCTTTCAATTTGATATTATATCACCAAATATATCAGGCAATATAAAATCTACCCATAAAAACCTCTGCTTGTGGGATTTTTAAGTAGAACTCATGATTCCTTCTGCTCAAGTTCCATTAAAGCAGAGATATAAATGTTCATACATTCAGTGAAGCTATTCAATGAAGTTATATGTACATTTATATGTTATACATAACCGTATATATACATTTGTATAACAACATATATATGTTGTTTTCTAGACAGCTAAACTTTTTCTTAAGTTTGATTCTGGGAAACTGTTCAGTCCTGACCAAAAAAGGCACATTTTTATCCATGACAGATTAAAAGCAAAAGTTGCAGCAGTTTAGCTTTCTTAAGTACTACTCCATTAATATCCTCATCATTTACCCAGAAGCAGCAGTGGGGAAGATGAAAGGTAGCTTAGTTTCCAGACCTTCTCAAAAAGGTAGTCTGTTCAATGCCACGTGGCCATGGGAGCTGTTTAACAAAGACACTGAATTAAGACAATCCCAAATTTACTTTAGATGTATCATCAGTCATCCGAAGAAACTCTGATTTACTAACAGCTCTGGACCAGACTCAGCAGTTACTTTCCAAAACACCATCGCAGCACCTATAACGTGGTTGCAGCAGTTCTCATTTGAAGTTCCTCAGTAAGGTTAGGTCTTTGTCTGTTGAGCTTAACATGGATAACATTGTTATTAAAAGCAATAATTAAGCTTTTTAAAGACAATTTAGGGTCTTTTAAGAACTACATATAAAATTGAGCCTTTTAAACGAGATCATAAAAGGTTTTATAGCTAAGTACTACGATAGCAAGCACACGCTGAGATGCTGAAATTTTGTACTGCATCCACGTTTAAATACAGCATTAGTGCATTGCTGCAGGACTCCAAGAAACTAAACAAGCCAGAGACTTTCTACTCAGAACTAAAACTGTATCATTAATTTCCCAGGAATGTGCTTTACCTTTGCTTCATGCCTGTTACCCAACACTGAAGAGTCTACAGGTCAGATGCTGACCTTGACTTCATTCATCCTTTAGCGCTGCAACAGTAAACCTATTGCTACCCATGAGAATGCACAATTACAACTGAGGACATAACCTGAAAATAATGGAGTTGAAGAGGTGATGCTAGAACTGGAACTGATTTTGTAGTTCTGTGAACAAGGCAGGGGAGCTATGAAGAAATCCAATTTCCTTTTTCAGCGCTATAGTGGTTTTGTTGAGCTCAAATAAGTTCAACCTTCATATGTCTTTAAATTTCAAAATATGATTAGGCAAATATAATTCTGAACCTGCTGATGAAGAAGAATGCTAGAAAAGAAACGGTCTTTCTACCAACAGTTGTTAGACATAGATCAGCCGTGCCCTTGTCTTATTTGGATCTGGGCAAAAAGGATTTCCCACCCCATACAGATCTTGGCTTGGTTCAAAGAAGCTTTACTACATCTTCTGCACAGAAAAATTGTGATAAAGAAAAAAAGGGGTGAAAGGCAGCTGAGCAGGCTCTTGAGAGATGGAAGAGAAAAGAGGAAAGACAGCAGTAATGCCTTTTCCTAGGCTGTTCCCTCTTACTAAGCCAGATGGGGTCAGGCAATGAACTGTAACTCCTCCAAGTCAGCTCCTTCCCAAAGCTGCTCTTCAGGGAAAGCACTCAGAGCAACTTCTCAAGCAGTAACTCAGGGGCGACATAAAAAAATTCTGTCTGACCCAGCTGTATTAGGAGATCTTTCCTAACAGGTAGTATTTAGCCAGTAGACGTTAAAAACTCTGAATTGTAAACCTGTATTTGGGGACTTTTATAAAGGCAATTTTTGACCTTCAGGTTTCACAGCACTGGAGTAGTTATGGTCTATCGTACCAATGAGTATTTAGGGAGTCTTAAATCCAGAGACGATTTGGCTGTTGTGCGTGCATGCAACTCCCAAGAGTCACAAATCCTGATTAAATGTTTGCTGAAAAGCAGGAATGCCATGTGACTCTCCCAAAAAGAAGAGAGCATCTTAGTCTCATATTGTTTTCCTTGTCCAAATTATCCAAAAGGCATTAGTCCATATAGTGAGCTAACTGCCTGGAAAACCTCAAACTTACCAAAACCAAACCCATTTTTATAGGATTTACAAATTTTTTTTTTTTAAAAAAGACAATCCCTCATAAAACCAGAAAATAATTTCTGCTTTTGCCACACATGTAACACAAGAATCCCTGAAAATAGAATTTAAACTGGAAAAGCTGACAGGAATTTAGCAGAAAATTTCTATACAAAAAGAAAGCCCCATGCTAAATAGAAAGGCACCATCCTACCTACTCCCTTCACTGCAGCGGGAAAAAAATTCAAGATACATTTAAAAACTTGAATGAAAGCTGCTAAACTAGCCAATCAATCATGTAGTTTTACTACGCTTAAAGAATAACCGACAATGCATCTCTTTCAGTATAGCACCTGACAGAGCATCTCACGGTTCTATTACCTTAGCAGTTCCTGATTTCATTATATGGAAGACAAATGAAAGCATCACTTTACCAGATAGCTAATACTGTCTTCAAAAAGCACAATGCAAGTCAAATTCAACAGAACATCGTCTTTATTCTTCACACCACCTCAAACATTTCCCTAATTGAAATTACATCTTCCAGGATGTATTTGGTGGTACAAGACAGATCCTCACCAACTGTACACTGGGACAGCTCCGCAAAATTTAGTAGGACTAGAACAATTTATATTCACCATCTACTTACATTTTAAAAATTGTCCCAAGCAATCTTGCATATTTTTCCCATCTTCTGAAATCTTCTTTTCACAAGGTGCCAAACAAAGCAATATTTACTCTGTTGCTAATACAGGAAGAATTGTTATTTACCAAGTCAAAGAAGCTATCTGTAGTATGTTTTTTGGCTGAAGTGCACTACGTTTAATTGCTGAAATATCCGTAAACTTTGATAAAAAGGAAAAATAACATTCTGTATTGCTAGAGGAATTTCAAAGCATAAAAAAGGCTGTAAAATAACATTAGTGGCTGAATTTCAGAAGCGTCTTTGAAAAATGTAACCCCAAACGTCAGCTATGGTGAGCCCTGCCATTAATCAGCTTATGCCCTTGCTTTACATCAGTTGTAAGACCACAATACTCTTGGTGGGTACAGAAAGGGCCCTTCTCCTTCAGAGACAGGGGAAGAAGTGATGAGTTTCGTATTCCCAACAAAAAGCCATAGTGTTTCACACATTTTATTACAAATATTCTCCACCTGAGTACTGCTAGAAAACAAAGCATACCGTCACCATGCCACCATGTGGGGATAAGACCAGTCTTTTCTGAGGACCATGAAGTACAACCATGAAAACCTGTTAGATCTGCCCAGACGAGCAGTCAGGAGGTTTGGGGCAGCTCTCAATGCTGTTACACCTGGTTTGCTAAACTCTGATGCTTCCTTATCACGGGGGCAACAGGGAGGTATCGACATATTTTCTTAAGGACACTATATAGCTCCTCAAATGCTAGCAGTTGGCAGAATATAGAGTAACTGCTAAGACAACTCTGGTAAATAAAAGCTGGATAGCATGTGTCCCATGGAACAAGGGCCTAATCACACATCACGGGCACTTTCACTCGCCATTTACTTCAGCGGGCTGAAATGTATTCAAGCCCCCCCAGGAGGACCACCTTCCAGAATCGGGTACTGACTCTCAGTTATGAAATATATTAAATAAATAAATAAATCACAACCTACATCTGGAATAAATATCAATCAACGAGCTAAAAAAACCATACTATTCGAGAGGCACTTGTATCAACCTTTTAAATTCTCACTTGGTAGTAGAGTAATACATAGGCTGAAGCAATGTAATAAAAATGTCTAGTCCCAGATATGGTACTTAAGGGTTAAGTGTACAACCTGTTGATTGCTTAACCTTACCTAAAACATATGGCTTTGCACTTAAGGGTAAACCCATGGTAAGAAACCCAGTGCCCAGAGTGTGTGTGAAATTCTTTGAAAGGTCACTCTAAGGCAAAAATGTATCTAAACACTTTGCCTGCACACATTTGTTTGGAGAGACTTCACAGCTCCCAGCATGCAAAGATTTGAGCTCCCTACACCCCTACTAAAACAAGAGAGCCTGTTTAATAAATCAAGCAAGTGATTTATCCACGAGCAAAGGAATAGTTAGTAACTGGTTTATAAGCATAAGAAATAGCCAAATACTCTCTTTCACCCTTCTTTGCATTGTCTAATACTGGATGGATGCTTGTGGTTTCCAGCATCTTGTCATCTTTTCATCAAATAATCATGAGCCGATTACTAAAAACTTTTGATGACTCTTACTCAAGGAAAACCCAAAGGGGCTGAACAAAAGCACAGAGTAACTCCTGCGTCATCTCAAGTGAACAAGGTGAGACTCAGCCCCAACAACAGAAAGTCACAGTCTGTAGAAGCAATTCAGCGTAAACAGCCGGCCCGTGGGAACTATTCAGTCCTTTCCTTTGTTCGCTCCCTCCAGTGTTTTCAACATACAGGGACCTTACATGATTTACAGCATCATACAAACACACACTAGGCACTACAGTACATTTCTAATAGCTCTTGTTTACTCTCTTTGTGCGTTCCCTTAAGCAAAATTATAACAAAAAAGATGTGGGGGTTTTGGTGTCCTAATGGTAGCCATTCCTTTGCATCCTCTACATATTAGATGCTCGAGTTGGTGTTTTTCACCTACGCGTGTATTTCATATCACCTATAAAATCTGCATGAGGACCTGTGGAAGTTTAACAACAAGCAACCTGTGGATTCAATACAGTACTTAAGCAGATGCTAAAATTCTTCACTATACTAGAGCAGGAGATGGTATCTAAAAAAGTGCTCAACATAATCAGACCAGTAATAAGTCAATATGCAAAGCACAAAGAACCAGACTGTTCGAAGCTCTGCAGTACATGGTTCCTGCCAAGGAAAACGCAAGTGAGCTCATTCTGAGAGCAGCACTCTGACTCTCTCAGAAAATGTATAAGGAAGAGCAGGTAGGAACAAGAAAGCAGCTGCTAACAGATAAAGCATAAAAGTGGAGTTAAAAACCTTCAGGAAACAAATCTGAATAAAGGTACTAGACAAGTATGAGAAAATTTCAAAAATATTCCTCTCACGGAAGAAGTAGCAGAGTGCTTTATAAATAATACTATCAATTTTCTTTAGTACATTTTTGCACAAACTCTTGAGAAATCAGTCTGCTGACCTAGAGGATAATTAGTAAGTGGTAGGACACCAGTTTGTGCAACTTATGAACCTTTAGACTTGCACTCAGAAAAACCCAGCTGTTTTGCTGAATACTCATTTGCCCAGAGCAAGTACGAATGTTACTACAGTTCAATGTTTGGACAAGTCACAAAACAGACTTTTTGCATCACTGTATAAATTGGTGCCAATGCAGGAAACTTTTTCAAGATTAATATACTCACATAACTGGGTACAGGATATGAACTACAGATTTAGGCACTGATCTTGAGCTCACTGAACTCCCGTGGTGCTTAGAAAGAAAATGCTCAATCACTTCAATTTTAAGCTAAATCGAACAATCAGAAATCTACTCTGCTATTATTTATACTACTTTAAATGGTACTCTCCTGCACAGTATGACTGCTAACATAAAATCTTGCTCTTTAGGGATGTACAATAAAGAACCACATTGAAGAACGCTCGTTTTCTCTTCTTCAGCATGCTAAGCTTATGTTACTGCTAAAACTAAGAATCAATTTGCTAACCAGTCCCAGCAAAATGATCCCTGGTAATACTGTGGCCACGGTAAACATTTTGTAAATATATATCTGGTCAGTAGGTTCATGTTTGCAGGCACCACTACATGTGTAAGCAATTGTTTATAAGGCAAAAGTAGGAGTTGGGGGATAAATAGCGAGAGGAGATAGCATGTACTAAATACCATTCTGTGCAGGAAAAAAAAGTAATTTTAAAGTGCCACACAATCAAGCCAAAAGCTTGAAAGTTAAAAATCTATAACCCGCTAACAATAGTAATTCTAATTCATAATAAATATTTTCATTAATAGTTATCTTTTTTAGATAATATCTCAGGCACCAAAGCCCGAGATAATTTATCAGTATGTCAATAAATTACCGACATATTTCACAGAGAATTAAGAAAACAGCTCCAGTTAGCTGAAGCTGAATGCCTGATTCTGAACTTCATATTCCCAAATATGTAACAAGAAGTCACTAGTATCTCACTGTAGAAACACTATGCAAAATACAATTTTCTGTAGAGAATTTCAAAACAGGATTTGTGAAGGTTAAGGACAATACAATGCTGTATTTTTACTCCTTAGGTGATATAAAATGATACACATGTGAAGAAATAATAGATGTTCTACTTCTGTACAAATTAAGAAATGGACAATCCCATTTTTATAACTTTAAATTCACATTCTTGCCTTTTTTTGACTACCTTTAATATGATACCACTTACTAAAGCTAAATATTATAGCATAGTAAAATAAGGTGGGTAGAGTAAAGAAGACAGACAAAGCAGCTTTATCACCGAGATTGAATAGAAGTTTGTTGGCAACGCTATTAAATGAAGTAGGATGTAAAAGTCACCGGATTGCCACATCACTGGCAATCCAGCATGTACCTGCAAACTTTATTAGTGTTATTTCAGTTCCACCTCTGTGTGTCACCATATAAACACAAATAGTTACTAGTACATCCTGTACTAGTAGGAATTACTGGGAAGTAAATTTTCTCACACAGAAGGATGACCTTTCCTCCCCATTCTCAGATGGGTCTATTTGGGACTTAAGTGGTAATCAACGTCTTATACAGCTGTCCACATAACATAAACTTCACATGTAATAATTAATCAGTTCCTACCAGTCCTGTTTGTTAGCATTCTGCTTATTTGAAAGCAATTCTGTTGCCATCCAGTATCACACACCGCTAGATGCTACCCCCTGGTGCTGCAAACAGCTGTTTCCAAGCCTGCAGGTATCAGCCTGGGCACTAAAAGACTTCCAATGCTCTACCAAAATATGTGGATTCTAGAGACCCAAGTGACTTCAGAAATCGTTACGGCTTCAGGTCTGCTCTAATTAAAAGGAACTCCTCCCCCTTCTTCCCTGTTAAGAAGCAGCGTGAATAGTTTCTATGGTGAATGTTTTGATGCAGAAGAATTTGAGACTTGTGGATCTGTGCAAATTACTTTCTTGTACTCCAACTGTAATACAAAGAAAAAATAACCAGGTGTCACAGAAAAGAAACAACTGCATCATTCCTTCAGAGCTTCAACAAAAATGAACCAGTGATGACTTACATGCACTGAAAGCTAACCTTACAAAAGCAAAACAAAGAAAAGAAATACATTTTTCCCCATTTAATCACCAAACAGTCTCTGGAAAGCGTGTAATATATACCTTCAAAACAAAATGAACTTAAAAAAATATTTCAATTAAAGCCAGTTTTAAAAGTATAATATTAAGTCAATTTGCACAAACACGCTAAATTCAGAAGAGTTAAATTCATGCTAACTCTATCTCACATTCCTCTGTGCTGTTCTCCATGCTAGATGATGTGGTGACAGACATGATGGAGTGAAATCATATCACTATCTTTTGAAAATTGCCAAAAAAATGATTTCTCACCATATGGGATCTGTAACAACCCTGAAGTCTTTTAGCCCTCTTACATTTGATTGCTTTTTCCCTTCCCTAGTGTTACACAGTCACCCACCTAAAATTCACCATCTCAGCAGTTTCATGGTGATACTAATCCAAATGGGTTTTATCTCTACTCTGACATGTAAATTAAAGTTACGTTAATAACACCACATATCTAGATGATATAAAAAAAGAGATGTATACTTAAGCTTGTTTAATGTTAGTACTAGCGAAGCCTTAAAGCAGAAATCATGTCTGGAAACCTTATCTGGAAATTACTGCCCCAACAGCACAATACCATGCTCCATCATTAAAAGCCTGAGTTAAGCATTCTGAGTACATGTATTCTAAGCGAAAAATGGCTTTGCAGGGTTCTTCAACCACACTTTCACAGTACACATGCACCAAATCTTGACACTAGATAAACTCCCCAAATAGAATTGTAGGAGCACAGGCTTTTCTTTTGATTTTTAAAAAAGATCAAGACTTACACTGAATTCAGTGGAACTGGACTGCAATTGCCCTGGTGAGGTTGTAGGTCATTGTGTTACTTACCTACAGTCTGAGAATATCAACAGGCTCAAAGGAAGCATAACTGCACTACAAATAAAAAGATGCACCCTTGGAGAGCTACAGGCTAGAGCCAAGATGGGAAACTCTAAGGGATATTACCCCCATTTCACAGCAGCACAGAAAACTACACGGTAACCTGCTCCAAGTGGTGTAGTTCCCAAAAGTTCTCAAAAGAACTGGCCTTCTTCAGGGTACAGATTACTTCTCAGCTCACATTTTAATAGGTACACAACTATTTTCAAGAGGTTCATTTCCCCCTTATTTTTCTCCTCAAACAGATCTTCACTACCCTGCAGCAGTGTCCTTTACACATCTTGGAGTTTTTAAACTTGTTTTTCCTCCCCTAAATTGCTTGATACTCAATAGGAAACCATCTTCATATTTTGCCATTTTCTATATCTACATCTCTTCTATGTCCCAGTCTGATGCTTTAGCCTTTTCACAGAAGTAAATTATCCTGCTTGACTTCCTTCCACTGGAGAAACCTAGAAAGCATGTCACATCAACTGCAGGACTCTTGTCCTTCAGGGTCACACTGGCACAAATGTTTTCCCCAACAGCATTTACTGACTAAGATAACACAGAGAAGATCTGTTTTTACAGCCCAGTTGCCTCCTTACCAGGAAGATAGTAGGACCATGCTTCACTGAGATTATTACAACAAGTGTACCCACAGAGACTGACCGCACGGGGGGGGGGGGGGGGTTTCCAAGAGAAAAGAGTGTTTTCCAGTAAGAAAAGCACCTAGTGATTCCACTATTTATTGCAAACCCACTAAATTAATCATTTCTAGCATTAAGCTAAAATGACTTCATCTAACTCTGTGTTTAAAGAATCTGCTATTTAACATGCTAAGATCCCACTGTTACCAGTTGCATCACAAGTGAGTTTACCAAAGTTTACTTCTCCACAGAACTGGTAATATGAACAAAAGAAAAATCACTTATTGGACAGGACAGTAATGAAAATGTTGTCTACATCAACATTAACTGGCACGTTAAATTTTTGAGGTCAGTAGTATTACCATTACACATAAATTTATATCCTTAAGTGATTTGTTGAATTGAAGTGTTTGTATACCTCTCTTCTTGGAAGTTCGTCAGTCATTACAAACTGGTTTTGAAGAAGACCTATTAGGTTATAACTCATATATTATTCCAAAGCTAAATTGTCTGAATTTTGCTAGCCATAAAGATGGCAGAAGTGCAAAGATTTTTGTACTCAACGCTCAGTTTCTCTCCTTCACTTTTTCTGGGATATGTAGACCAGACCTCTCTTAATGCAAAGCCACTATTTATTATTGTCCTGAAACACACACATTCAGACATTCCCTAATTGTGAAGGACAAATACACCAGTGATTAAGACTAGAAGAGGAAAATGAGGAGTCGTTTGAGGTTTTCTCAATGTATGTGTTCAGTTAGTCATCTTTTCCTGCTACTTATTTTTCATGGCAAGCTCCGAATTTTCACCCGGGGTTCATCAAAGACGTGTTCAGTTTTGTGTGTACAAAGTGAAAGAGAAGATGATGAGGTTATTCTGCTTACTGCACATGCTCCAGAGGTAGCTTGTGGGGTGGTCTGTTTAGGTCCAAAAAATTTCTTAAAGGAATAACAGCATCATTAGGACTAGCCTGAACAGACTCCTCCCTTGCAGAGTCTGATCACAAAAGCTAGAGCTGTAATGGGAATGGATGAATTTCTCACCAGGTCAAGGCTGAGGCATATTAGCTTAGGGAGCACCTGAAGGCAGTCTGTACTGCAGCTTTCCCATGCTGTGCTTACTCTCTGGGTAAACAGAAGACTTCAGTCTCCACGGTTGTCAATCTAGCACCTTTAACGAGCAAGAAGTTCATTTTATTAAAGGAGGAAAAACGTAGATTTCCATCACTCCTTATAAAAGAGCTAGAAAATGTCAAACATGTAGGTAAAAGTAATATTTCAAAACGGCTCAAGCCTAAACTCCCTTTCCCCTTGCACCTGCATGGTGATGAACATGTGCTATATGTCTCTGTACTGGCTCAGTATTCAACATTTGAACTGGACCTGCTCCAGCTTTTGAATAAATATCTCTTTGGGGGGAGAGGGAATTACATTCCTTAGTCAAAATACAGTTTTTCTTCTCTTAAATTTTGAAAGAAATGTGTACTTGTGAAACATTATGAACCAGTCATGAGAAGAACTGAAATCCTTTCTATCTCCAGCCTCGGCAAAGAGCCCTGCTCCTTCTGCAATGCATCCGTGACCTCCAGCCTAACCACATGTACAATTGAGATGAGAGGGCCTGCAGTCAGAAGGGTGTTTTGGGGGTTTTCTTTCTAAGTAATGCTTACTTCCAATGGGGGCACTTTTGGGGAACTACACGAGGCACTATTCAGAGGGATACGATAGCCCATTTGGGAACAAGATGGCAACACCCACTTTGTTTCATGTGGAGTGCTAAATTACGAACAATTTAAGTATCCTGGGAGTCTTCCTGCTCAATGGTGTGTGACTGCCACCACAATTAAAAGAATAATAATTTTAAAAACTTCCTTCTGTTCCAAATAGATCTTTCAGTAAACAGTTGCGCTCATGATTCATTAAGCAAGATTACATAGTATCTATATTTATTAGGGAACATCACGCTGTCTCATCATTTGTGCTGTGTGCAGGAGAACAGATCAAATAATCCATAAGATTATCTACAGAGATCTACCTCTTATGGCCTACTTGTGCTCATGCTGTGTCTACTAAAGACCACGACTGTGGGACGTTAACCCCAGCACTAAGATCTTGCAGTCACAAGGTTGTCTGTTCAGTGCAGTCGAACCACGGCTCCACGCAGCAGCAGCCACAGATGCCGAGAAAAGGAAGCTAACGCCTGGCTCAGCTTGGGAACATCAGCTGCTAGTTTCATGCTCCCAAGTAAAAGCACGCAGAGTTCATTTGGATGGTCAGCCCTGTCACATCGAATGTATGACACAAACTTCCACCAGTCTGGAAACGCTCAAGGTTGGTAACTCTGCTGTGTGGGTTACTCCCACAAGCTCGGTTTGTGCATGTACAAGTGGCGGTAGAATTGGGTTTCAGGATAATAACAGCAACTTTAAATTCTAAAGAACTCTTCAGAATCCACATTTTAGGTATGTGGTATAAACAACCCAAGAAATTAACATATTTGAGAACAAAGAGACCTGTGAAAAAGCATAATGAAGGAAGCTGAACAGAAAAGAAGAAAGGAACAGATGTCAGATTATACTTAAAGCAAAGTTACTAGTTTATTTTCCCACTGATTTGAATATCTAAAATATACATTTTTGCCAAGGCAAACAGGTGATTAAAATATATTAAAAATCCCAGTAAGCAAAGGGCTACATTTGTATTCGCTTGACATTTGTTAGCCATTCCCAAAGTTATAGCACACGCATAGCATAGCAATAATAATATTAATTTTACAAAGGCTGACTGTTTAATTGCAATTAACTGTGGCCTTACAAAAGGAAAGATGCACTCTCTGGAGTATACATAAGCCTCATTTATCCTGCAAGGACAGTGAGATGAAGCTGGCATGAAATATTAAGATCACAATTGCTATTGGCAAGCCATCTGACGGGAAGCTGTTAGCTTGAAAGAGCAAGGCTTATACAAAGGAGCAAAGAGTAAAAACACAGCAGTGAATCAGCTCCACAAAATGTCCTTTCATTGAGGAGCATCGGGAACGGCTGGGCCGTTGGCAGCAGAGAGTGGGCAGGATGCTGAGGAGGCTACAGCCGCTGTTGGGAATGCCAGGGGGTGCCAGGAGGTGCGGGACAACCTCTGGAGGAGGGAAGGCTGGAGGACGCAGGTAGCCGCGACGGCTTAAAGTGACACGTAGGGTGATTTGGTGCAGTCTGCTTTCATTGCAGGCACGCTGTACTACTTACGAACTGAATGAGTGCCATCTTCAAGCTAATTAAGTTTCTTGCCCAAACTGCTCCTGCTGGAAAGCTATTACAGTGCCTCACAGCTTTTCCACTTTGAAAACATTAACTAAAATTTACTGATGGCCAGTTTAGACAAATTTAATTTCGCATCAGCATTAATCTCTGCCTCAGTTACATTCCCTGCCTTTCTGGCATTTATGAGGATAAATGCTTTATTCATACAGAGCAGTAACATTCACTGTAGCAAGCACGTGGCTTGACTGAACAAGCCATATCTGCAGTCTCACCAAGGAGCCTGTCCATATCAGTGATGGTCTTCAGAGCTATAAACTAAACTGGTGCAGAGAATTCCAGAACCTTTTACTTTTACACTGAAACTCCCACTATTAGTATCAGTTACCTGATACACCCTAGGACATCATTTGCCTTTTCATCTGCCTGCCTGCATTGATGATTCCCAGTCAATATCCTGTTGGTTGGTACATTCCCGTTTCCCTTCTGCTTTTTTCCACGTTCTCCATGTGTTCCGAAATGGAAAAAACACAGAGGACAGAATCTTACCTTAGAGAAGTCAGGCACAAAATTCCTACTTACCTGGAACAATAAGCAGACAAAGGAAAAGGGTTCTTAGGAAACCCAACCGTCAGATATAAAAAGCTTCTTTGAAAGGGACAGAACTTGGGCTGGACCAAGAATTTCCATCAAGAAACACCAGCTTGCATGGTGGGCACAAATGGGATTTAGAGCTTGCTTATGAGAAAAAGAATATCAGGATGGGTACTAGGGAAAAAAAAGCATGAAAGGAAGAGAGGTACCATGTTGCTAAATGAGAATGTGCGAGATGGACTGGACAGGGGCACAACAGCAGCAGATGAAGAAATAAAGCCAAGATCATAATCTTGGTGCTGGGAAAGGAAATCTGCAACCCTGGGAAGACTGCCTATCCAAGAAACCAGGGCACACGCGTTCTACGTGCAAGCGCACTGGGGGTTTCCTAGCCCCTCGTCTTTCTCCTCCCTTCAGAGCTGTGAATGGGCTGGCTGGAAGAGCTAGCAAAGTCCCTGAGAACATGTTAGCAGCCCCTGTGGTATGATCTGCTCTGAGAAATATTGTAAGTATGTGTTTATGTATTCTGCTAACAGTATAGCTGTTGTGCAACATGTTTATGCAATAACTGCAAATAATGTAAGGAGGTCTTTGAATATGAGTGTATAGCGGTTTGTAAAGGTCGTGGTTTTCCCTGGATCCCTGGGGTTTGTTTTTTTTGGTTTTGGGGTTGTTTTTGTTTTGCTCTCCCCACTTCAGGTGCAATATGCCATTTCTTGATATAATGACAGATGATTACAAGCAATGTTTCCAATACACTTTCCAACTGAAGACGCATCTTCTCTAAGATCCGATCAACACATTTGAAAGGACTACATTTCATTACAATGACACATAAATCAATCTGATGACATGACCAGGGCCTAAATTTCTAGTCCTGGCATGATGCAGTCACGTTCATTCATCTCAAATTCATACTGACTTCTATGGGAACCGGATCTTCCCCAAGTTGTACATGACTGAATTTGTACTCTAACATATGAAAGATGTACTGATCACTCCCCTGGACATTTGATATGGAAAGCTAACCAGAAATCCTGAATAATAAACTGCAAAAAAGGCACAAAACAAAAAAGAAAAAAAGAAAAAAGAGGTGACCTTATTGCTACAAGAGCAAGGCTTTAATCAACAAAATTAATTTATGTTTGAAAAGGAAAAAAATCCTTGAATTTTAAAAACACTGGTCAGAAATTCTTGAAGAGAGTGATTTTCCACTGGAGAATGCCAAACCTGCACAATCAAAACATTACCTGGAGATGGTTCAGTTCTGAAATATTTGCTGCAGAGCCCCGCCAGGGTTATGATGGGACCCTCAACTGCTGACTACAACCCCACCAAGCAGCCTTTCTAGGTTAGCAGAGCATTTGCCCTTCCAGCTCTCAGCCCTTTGGCAACGTGCCTTCCAGTTCCCACAGCTCCCAGTTGCCGGCATGCCCCCCAACCAGTGCAGCTCCCCTGGGGGGCTGCTGGGAAGCAGGGCTCTCTGGCTCCCCATCAGTAGCTGACATGGAGCCAGAGCCTGGAACCATAGCTGAGCCAGACACTTTGGAGCCGTGGCTCCCAAGACTTCCAGTTTCCTGGCTTCCCTTCAGCCCACCTGGCAGATTAAAGGGCAGCCCAGAGCTTGGAAACATCGCTCCCAGGACCGTGTCTCGTAAGGAGCCCCGGCTCTCCAGGCCGATGGATCCACGCGCCCCCCCAGGCAGCTTGCCCTGAGTTAGGGCCCCGTTCCCTTTACAGGGAATTTCACAGGATTGGCTTTCAAGGCAACCCTGAACAAAACCACAGCTTTTAAATGCTCTAGTCCTCTGCGAGTGGTAATCATCTTTCTCCAAACAACTCAAAGTTTAATCCTTTAAAAACACAAACAAGTTAATTCATCGGGGAGAACAGGAGCAAACAGTTCCCAGTTTTGTAGATTAGAGAGATTCTCCGCTTGCGTTTGTGCCCTTGTAGCTTTCATGGAGCTGCCTCCAAAACATGGCTCCAGCACTGCCTGCTACGCTTTTCTTACACTCACCTGCCAAACCCTCAACGTGTGCCAAAAAAGGTGCCAGAGACGTGTGGGCCATACTGTGCTGCTACACATCAGACAAGCTGCAAAATGGCCCTGGGAATGACAATTCTTGTTAAAGTTCTCAGGAGTGGAAAAAGACCCAGGACAGAAAACAGTGTATGTAATTTTACAGCTTTCTAATATAGGTTTATATGAAACAAAGAATGAAATTAAGAATAGTGTTTGTCCTTTGAAATAAAACATCACCTCAAAACAAGAAACTAGCCCTAAAGGTTAAGAAATGCTTTAAAACTTCATCACACAAAACCTCCCTGACCTTTTATATCAACCCTGAGGTCTCCTCTCCAGGATGGATGCTTTGTTAAAGCAGTTTAACTGGAGCCCTATTAGCTCTGTCAAGAGATCTCACACTCTCTCATTTTTTTAAATTATCAGCCAGAGCACTATGCACACCCCTTGAAGCCAATGTATGCAGATCGGCTCTAATATGTTCCCCTTCAAAACAATAAGGCCCATCAACTGTCCCTTGTAGTACTTAAAGAAAAACACAGGTGTTCCTCTGGCCCGCAGGAAGAGGAAATACCACACTGATTAAAACTTGAACCACACTCTCCAGGACAGACCTGAACCTCCTCCCACCCTCTTCATGCCTCCCCTCCCCAGTTCTTCTAGTCAAATGAATGGGCAAACATCATTTGTAACTCATCTCAGGATTTGCAAATGTAATTTGATAACCTCTAATGAAAGTCAGGGAGAGCACGGGTGGAAGCGGTGCTGGCGCACAGGGATGGGGTGACCATAGGTAATCTATAAAAATCACAGCATTCTCAATTTTATGTAGGAAAGAAACACCTTCATTATAACATTCAAAAGAAAAAAAAAAAATCACTGAGAAACACATCACAGATTGCCAAGTTAAGACACCATTTCTTATTCCTAGAAGCTCTTCCAAAACACTCTTTTACAAGTCCTTCCTTTTCCGATGAGCAATGTGAGATTTCGTTCTGCTCCTTCTTCCCCTTCACTTTCCCTACCCATGCTTCATTTTGTGCATCTAGGCTGAAATACACCCTTGAGCCCTTAAGAGCTACACACCCTGTTTTATATTAAAATATATACACACATATAAAAAAACCCCAGCTCACTGTTTCCAAATGTCTTCTCTCCTACATGTGAACCACCCAGTGTTGCTAGCACTGCGATACAGCGGTGTTGGGGAGCCCAGTTGTGATCGACCCGTGTTACACCAAGCTGTATAACCCAGGCACAGCATCAGCCCCACGGAGTTTGCGGCCCTGAACTGCTGCGAGTGCTATCGGCTTGCAGAGCCCAGGAGCGGAGAGACAAAGAGCCTCCTTTGGGAGCGGAGTCAAATTTTCTTTTCCTGGTACAGCAACGCCTTTTGGAGCAGGAGGAAAAGCAGGTCACGCGAGGTCTCTGCTCTCCTCTTTGTCCTCTCCAGAAACTAACAGCTGATGGATCCCAAATGCATTCATGGTGTGCAAAGAAAGTGTTAAATAATGAATTCTTTTACACACGTAATGCTTAAGTCTCAATGAAATCACACTGGCTTTTTTTTCCTTTTCCCAAAATCAGGCCCACCAATGCTTGCTTTCTTTAAGAGCCAAACAACATTCTTGGATAGCAGTTCAATATCTCAAGAGGTGTAAATCACCACACTCTATCTTATTAGAAACATTTGAAAGAGGGCAAGTGCTTTCAAAGCCATAAACTTCAGATTCCATACATGTTCCAAAGCTGTAGTGAATACACATTCCTGACTCGAACTGGTTTTAATTTGCAGTCCCTTTAAAGCATAAACGCACAAGCCTAAATACTAAATCAACTTAAATAACAATAACAAACCATTTAAAAAATTGTCCATTTGCAACTTTTTAAAATAAACTGAAAATAGAATCACTCCTATGCCTAAAGCCATGCAGCGGGTGTATGTCCAGTGCAAAGGTAGCCTGCAGCTCCTGGGGAAATGCAGTGTAATCACTGCTCTGCCATGGATTATTTATGGTCACAAGCCTGACAGAGCATTATAAACTAAAGCAACAATTCTCACTGCCTGCTGCAAAAGGCTAAAAATCCCTAGACACAATGAGAACAGCAGAATGAAAACCACATGACAGTTAAAGAAAAAAAAAAAATTGCCACATCCTTTGTGAACACAAACAATTAAGTCACGAGGAGATAAAAAACATACCTGAAAGCATGGGGGTGGGCGGGCACATGCCATTTGTGCCAAAGCATGCAGTTATAATTTCTCAGCAGCAACAGTTGTTATGGTGACTGGCAGAGTGCCCTTTGCTCTCCAGCAAGCCTTTTAATTAAAGATATTACCAGTTATCTCTAACCGCAATCACTGTCCTGGTGATCAGATGGGAGAGAGTGCTGCAGCACATCTCCCTTAGGAAATAATGGCGCCAGCGCTCAAAAGACAGCTACGGTAAGAGCAGAGTTTTCAAATACACGTTTAATATACATACCCACAAAAATTCATGTTCAAAGGTGCGCACATGAAGCGGATAAAATGCACTCACTGATGCAAACATACGTGTGCTTGCAAATGCCTAATTAAAAAAATTAGCTCTTTGTGAAAATTCTCAAGGAACAAGGACTACTGAGAAACACTAGCCTTGGGAATTGGGGGAGTGCAGGTTAAAATCAAAACTGGGCGGGAAATGTTTTTCTTCCCACGTACAATCTTTAATGATGGAAATCTTTCTGTAAGAGTTTTCAGTATTTCATTAGAATTTAAAATTGAAACAACATACTTTTAAGGAAAAATGGAAAAAACCTCTGAAATGTATCATTTCCTACTAAACTTTGCTTTTAATAAAAAAGTAGACTTTTTTCATGAATGCAATGTTTCAGCCAAGCTTAGCTGCAAGGCATCTGGAATTTACAGTATTTTACTAGCACAGAGGAGATGGCTTGCTGCTCTGTATTCAGAGAAAGCACCTTTTGTCAGCAGCTGGGGAATAGCTGAATAAAGAGCACAAGAATAAGTGTCATTTAATTACTGAGAAGCAGCCTTCTTTCTCTAATCCATTGTTAGGAGAAAATGCTGTATTATTGAAAGCCTATTAGTGACAATATGGACTTGTCCTGAAACATGGGACACATCCAGAAGGTTTACTTCAAGGTACAAAGCGTTCAAGAAATATTATTAACCTCAAGTATTACCACTTAGCAAATTGATTTTAACCCCTCAAAGTCCATGAGACATAAACCGTTCAACCTATGAGCAACCTGATCTAACGCCAAAGCTGGATCTACCTTCAAAGCAGGCACTGCTTTGAGCAGGAGCTCGGACCTGATGACCTACCTTTCAGCCTAAGTTGCTCTGCGATTTTATGTTTATCCATCAGAAAACTTTAAAGACATTGAATATATCAGATACACAAATCACAGGTATTTACTAACAAACCTTCCAAACATTGCTCATTGGTTTGCCTTGCTTTTAGTACAGCAAAAAAACTGAGCAAAAAGTTGAACAACAAATAAGCTGCCAGGGTTAATAATGACTTGCAACCATTCATGGTGTACATATATATTATACCTGAAGTATACCTATCTGCCACTGGCCAGCAAACATCAAGAGGCAAAAACAATAAGAAAAACTTCTAAGTGGGCTTTAAAATCGTAAGTTTCCTAACAAGTTTGAACAAGGATAAAACATGCCAGACCTTACACAGGCACAAGCCTGGTACTTCTCGGAGTACACAGGGACTTATACTTCTCCTATTTTTCTCCACAATCCTAAAAATACCATATCATGAGGCAGTAAATTCTGTCAGGTTAGTCTTTATTAAAGCCTGATTGCTATCCTTGGAAGCAAGATTAAGTCATTTCAAATCATTACCTCTGGAATGATGAAAATATGGTGCTTAGATGGAATTGGTATAAAAGAAAACTCAAAGTTTTTTTTCCAGTAGGAAAAAAATGCATGTCACAGGTGTTCCTGCAATAACACCACCTCAGGCTGTGATGTTTTTGGGTCAAAGAAGGTGACAGAGGTCAGATCAGGTCAGTACCTTGATGTGAGACCTCCAAGTGAAGGCAAAATACTGTGGGGAATACTGACGGTGATTCCCTGAAGGTGACACACAGCCCTTCCAGCTGCACTGCGGAGTTTGATGACTCCAGGAGGCAGTGGAAAAAGCAAGTCAACAGCGGCATAAGTTACTGTGGTTTTGCATGTGCTGCTTACCAGAGGAGACAGGTCCTAACCACTTGTGGTTATTCAAAAAACAAAAGAGAGTGTTATTAACTCCAGTGAAATGGAGCAATTCATTCAAAAAACAACCCAAACTCAAAAAATAACGAAGCAGAACAAACAAAAACACAAAAGCCAAGAAACCCTCAGGAAAAACAGCTATGAGAAAGTAGCAGAAACAAGGAAAACCACTTCAGGAAACGGACATAAAAACAAGTTGCTGCAAGGTAAGCAAAGAGTGTATTGCTCTCTAACAGTAACTGCTTCTGCTTATACTCTTACCCAGTCGCTCCCCCAAAACGACGAGTTCACTTGTACCTTACCCCGCCAGACTGAACTCTGAACATAGACAGGGGCTCGGATCAAAGGGTTTGTTATCTGTGGTGCAGGCCTCCGCAGGACGAAGGAAGTTTTCATGATGCTTTCCATCTCCATTCTTCAATCAAAATGAGAAAGCTATCTCAAGGCAGAAATAAAATCCACCTACAGAACTGTGCCCTTCAGATTTTTTTTTTTCCCTCTACATTATTCTGTATTATATACCAGTTTATGTGGTTTAGTCATGGGATAAGTCTCCCAAACTTATGGATTAGCAGAGGGATGAAAGGCAATGGTATACAGGAATAAAGACTTGTTTTTACCTTTGAAGTGAGTCACTAAAGGCTGCCAGCTTAGAAAAAAGAAAAATACCTTACCCTTGTGTGCCAACACAGCTACTGTAGATTCTTTCTCATAAATAACTTTGCATGCAGCATAGGTCCTTGTAAAAATGGACATCTCTGGCATATACCAGCAGTCCACACCTGCTGTGTATCACATAACCCAGCCATTGTAGTTCTCCCCTGAACACCACAAAGAGACAACGTTACTATTAATATTTGCAGGAATAAATAGGGAGTTACTCTGAAATAAGGCACAAAATCCATGAGAGCTTGCTAGGTATTAAGACTTTCCACGCTCTTCCCAACCACTAGCTCAAGCTTTTACTCCATGCCAGTTGCCTTATTCTATTTTGTAATGACATTTAAACAGACAGGTTTTGAAGGAGAAGCACAAAAGTGGTGTCTACATGAAAGTACTACTACACAACAGATACATAGGGAGCTCTAGCTAATAGAATTCAAAAGACAGGAGTTCTTTTGATGAGTTTTTGCCACGTATACAGACAGATTCCCACTGTATGTTCTTGATTATGCCAGAACCTGCCCCTGCACATGACTTTGGCACGGGGTCCCAGTATGTGAGCCAAGGACTAAAAGACAGTGCAAGACAACTGGCAGTGCAAAGGTATAACTTCTATATTTGTTTGTTTGGTTTTTAATGTGCCTGCCAAATAGTGAACACTTTCTAAACGTTCTTCAAATCAGTTTAACATTAGCAAATGACAGATATAAGAAAAATACCTGCACTTTCAATTGACTGCAGCCTGCCCCGCTCTCAGGTACACAGGTGTGCATCACTGAGGCTGACCCTGTTCACAAAAACACACAATGTAAATCATCAGATCTCTTGTAAAATCAGCAGTGCAGCTGATCTTACAAGATACCAAGACCCACACCTGCACTGCTGAAAGCAGGAGCAAGCCCTCAGCGTATGCATACTTTTTCCCCTCCATTCATCTTTCAGATTTATTCATGTCACTAACAAAACCTATTTCCTCTGTGAACCTTACAGAAAAGAAAAAGAATAGCATAGAAATAACCTGATAAATTGTACGTTACTTACAGCCTGATCAAAGCCCGCTAAAATTCAATGCGAGTCTTTATGTTGACCCAACAGACTTTGGGTCAAGCTTTTAAACACTTACTTAATTTCAGCCTTGGCATTTAGAGTGCCTAAGTTTTCACTATGAAAATACCAAATTTCTGATGTTTGGTGGAATCTCTCTGTTTGTCTCAGTCACATTATGGATTTAAAATTTGTAAAACTGAGAACAAAAACAGTAAGGAAAGCATATATTTATTTCCAAATGGGAAAAACATAAAGCAATCCTGGAATACCATTTTCACTTCTCATAATATCTGGAAATTTGATTCAGCACTGGATTATCAGCTGGTCCCAGTGCACCACTTTAATATCATTTGCTATACTTGTTTTGGAGTTTAAAGCCAGGCCTGCATTACATGGGACCTGGCAGGAGCTTTTCATTTCTTTATGCATGGTTCCATATAACAGCTTTCTCTTCAGGCAATCGGGTAGATCTTTACAGCACATTTCACTAATAGTTGTACAGACAGAAACAAAGTAATGAATTATTAACTTGTTAAGAAATTAAAACCACCTTTCTCTTAAGCAGGAGGGTGCTTTCTGTTACTACTTTTTCATTGCTTCCACAAAAGATGGAAGTAAAACATAACACAAAAAGCACCACCTAGCTTAGCACTGTACTGAAGATGACTAAAATTGCCAAACTATTCTACGTCTGTTCTACAGAAATAGCGTGGAGCCAGGTACAAATTACTGGAGGCCATAAAGGTTCACCAATTTTCATCTAGAGCAAATGCGGCCCTATCAAAGCAAACACAGTGTCAAAGACAAGAATTACAAGAACAAAACTGATAAAAGTTAAAATTAATTACCACTGTTCAGGTACTAAGGACCTAGCAACTAGATCACATACCTAGGAATCACACTGCTTGTCCCGTAAGAAAAATTATTCCCTCCAGCTATGACAGATTGCCATAAGCCTAGCAGTCAAACACTGAATTATTACAAGTCTTCCCATTTCTCATGTATTGTAATTTTCAATATAAAATTAGTGCCAAGCAGTTGCATTTTTTGGTCTTTAGTTTGAAAGCGAACCCTTACAATTTTCTACTTAAAAATCATTAGGATCAAGTTAGAATTTTAATCTTCCTACTTACGTTGATATTGCAGAAGTAATAAATGAAGACTTTTACAAAATAAAAGTTTTCCAAAGTTTCATGCACAGAAAAACATGCAACTGCCGAGACCCAACAGAGAGAACAGAGCAATACAGGAATCGCCTCTCAAACCCAGCAACCTACCTCTCACAGTGACCAACATGGGAGCTAAAGAAGGAAAAACAGACCAAAAAAACTCCCCACATTTAGGCAGGAAAGAGAAATCTTCCTTTGAACCATATCCAGTCAGGGCTGTGGAAGGTGTAAGAGTTGGAGTCTTATTTTTTTAATGTTATCTACAGCTTTATGCCAACTACAATCATTCCAAGTTCCTTCAGCTTGCAAGGGATGGCTTAAAGTAATGATTTTGAAACAAACTAAAATTAAAGTCTCATCTGAAGTGCAGAAAACACACAAAAGCTGTTCTGGTCTCTTTTCTGTAGAGGTTCTGTGCATGTCTCCAGCTCTTTTTTTTTTTTTTTTTTTTGGTGAGACTATAATCTCTAAAAAGAAACTGGCAACATATCCATTCAGTCAGATGGCTGTAAAATCAGCTCACCCTATGACTCTCGCTCCAGCCAAAAGTGCAAGTCTTCTGCCCAAATGATTATTTTAGTTTTGGAAAAAATCTGGTGAAAGGTCATGTTTATACTATACAGGTCCAGTGAAGTAGAAGCACAAACAAAGCTGAACAGGTATTAATATCTATTATATAGGAATTGAAAAGAAAAATGTAATTTGATCTTTAATTTATATTTTAAGGATTCAAAATCTCCAATTTGTAACTAAGGACAAACCTCCTAGAATTGAGACCCTGTTGGTGATCTCTCATCACACAGCACCCCAAGTTCAGGGCATGAAATCACCTCAGTTTTAACTCTCTAATAACAGAGAGCCTAAAATGTATTTGTGACTCTAGGTCAGTACAGTTACAACTCCTAGAGCAAATCCTGGAAAACAGAAATAAGAAACATGCTTCAGGGAAGCTACTAGGGACAAAGAGAAAACCAGACAATAAAGAAGGAAAATTGGAAAGGAACAGCTTAATATGTTACCAGTTTTCATAGCTTTTGCTATGGTTTATACAATATTTTTATGTTACAACATTGAACACAGATACAATGGAAATATGAGACCATCAACCTTTGTACATTAAAATGGTACATTTACAAAGTCTCTAGCCAGGGCTTTCACTTAGTGTCTTCTCGCTAATGCTGTACTCGGGCATCCTGGTTAGCAAAAATACTGAGGGTTTGATTCAGGACAGCTGAAAACTAATGAAAGCTAGGGATACTTTATATGAATGAAAATTAGGCTGAGTGCTATTCTC
Source organism: Haliaeetus leucocephalus (assembly GCF_000737465.1). Lineage (NCBI taxonomy): Eukaryota > Metazoa > Chordata > Aves > Accipitriformes > Accipitridae > Haliaeetus > Haliaeetus leucocephalus. The sequence goes on from NW_010973284.1 coordinate 313,632, forward strand.
GGTCTTGCTATTGCACCATGTTATTTTGAATTTGATTCCTGCATGCCTCAGTTTCTCCAATAAGAAAGCTGGGAATTTCATGCAAACTTGGAAGCACTTTGAAGTCAGCAGGTAAAAGGAACTCTATAATGCAAGTCTATTATTATTTTATTTGTAACACAGCTCATTGCCATTTATGGAAGAAAAATAAAAGAAATTCATATACTAAAGCCTTCTGTCTCAACCAATCTCAATATTCACACTACAGACCTAATCCACCACTTCCCTGAGCCAGCGGGAAGACTTCTAAGCCAGTGGAAAGATTCCTATTGATTTGAGTAGGCTTCAGCTCACATTCCTGCTAGAGAAGACAGAATAAGTGTAAAGGTTCTGCCCTACGAGCAGAATTTGTGCTGTTTCAGCTGCCTTTGAACTTTAAAGGGTTGCAAGACAGACAAATAAGTGGCCGTAGGTAGTAAATACATTAGATCTGACTTATTAAAACGGAAGATTTTTCTTGTGTGTGTAAGCATAACACAAAATGTAAACACAGGAACAAACTCTGTACAATGAGAATGGTGTAGTAATGTAGAATAGATGTCACTTCTCACTTCAAAATCACCAGGGAGATAAGCAAATTGAACGTGTAAACCAAAAGCACTGAATTTTCATCTCTCATATTTAAAGCACACTGGTAAAACAGGGAGGGAAATAAGCAATTAATCCAATATTCATTCAAGATTTGTTTGGACAATGGACTGGAGAAAAAGTTGGAAAGGAGAGAATCAGGCCCTCCTGGGAGCATCCTTGGGCATCTGTTGCAACTGGATTTTCCTGTGATATGATGTGCTGCAAGTTTCAACTTTGTGTGTACAAACCCACCGCACCAAGGCCTTGACTTTGACTCCTTTATCTTTGTTCATTTCCTGTGATTCCAACAGAAATACTCAGGCTTTACTCCAACACTCCCAGCATCTGCCTGCTGGGGCCACAATGTTGCTCATTTTTTCCTTTACTTGCCTGGTACCAGCTGCACAGTTCATTGCCTAACATGAAATGGTTAAAGTAAAATGAAAGACAAATAATATAAATAACCCACACTTCTGGCTGTGGAATGACTAAAGATGTTTAGTCCAGCCATGCATGGAGCAGGTCTGCTCTTCAGGCAAATCCATTACAGTACATGACACCAAAAAAAATTCTGTATAAATACCCCCAAAATATAGCCAAAAGTATACACTAAAAGTAAACCGAGCACAGAACGGACTTCAGTGGCTCTCCTGCTGTCTAGAACTTTTTCATTAGGAAGCAACTAAAAGCAACTAATAGACAGGATAATTCAACTGGAAGTTGAATCAGTTTATATGGTCTGGTTTTCTCTAAGCGCTACAAGTATTCTCACCGCATTTTCACCTTTCCTGAAGAAACTACTGAAAACTAAAAACCATATATAGCTGGTTTAAAGCTTAAAAATGAGAACAAGCTGCTGTTCAGAAAGTAAATAATTTATAATAGATTCAAACAATTAGGATTAACCAGCTTCATTTAAAAAAAAAAGTTTGATTATTCTGGGCTGTGTTTTGGAAACCATTTCTACCTTATTTTTCTTGGTAACACAATTTCACGCTACAAAAAAGGCATCAAACGATGAAAAGCATTTGTTTCTTTCTAGTTCTTAAGTAAAACCAGCAATGTTAAACAGGTCAGATATAATAAATACAGCTATTTCAAGGGAAAGAAAAATGTTTTCCTGTCCTAACTTTGAGTGACAAGAGAAAATTTTTACCAGCTTGCAACTCCACTTTATTAAAAGTGTTCAATTTTATTTAATTGAATATATATGTATATGTTATATTGGGCTTCTTTGTTGCTTTTTTCAAATTAATCGTATACCATAGAAGCAACATTTTAAAGTGAGTGGATGTTCTAGACACCTTTAAAAGTTCTCGTCTGTGGCAGCCACAGTCTCCTACCCCATATTTTTAAATTTTTGATACTTGGATTACCCTGGCAGGAAGGCGATAGTCCTTGAATAGAGCTTTTTGTTCAGCATTCTAATAGCTTCCAGCACTTGCCCCAGCCCACAAGATACATACCAAATTTAGTTAGACATCTAGGCCAGACGTGAAGAATTTCTCTGTAGATCTAGTAAACTCCACCAGTTTAACATTTTGGCTTCTTGAGGGCAAGGAGGAGACAGCGAGGCAGCAACGGTGCCTTGCAGCAGACCAGTGACACATGGCGGTTCTTCAAAGGAAGTTAATGAATGAGGCTACTAACCTCTGACACTCTCCTATTTTAGATTAAAAAAAAAAAAAAAAAAGAGTTGTCCATCCTTAGCTGTATTCAGCCCTATATCCTGAAAATTAAGGCTGCTAAGAAATAGATATAGAAATATAAATATTTTTTTTAAGTCCAGCTTGCCATGTAAGAATCCCGGAGCTCAAATCCACTGCGGATTTCCCTGTGAAGACACTAAAGAAATTTCTGTCAGCTTGAAGCAACTCTTCTCTTTCCAATTTGTTTTAGATTTGTAACCAAGAGTTTAAACCTAATAGAAGGAACTGGTAGGCAATTTGTACTCTTGCATTAAATTATTGTGGTTTAAACCCATTTATTTTGATCTTGTCATACTAATCTTCTCCCACGCAGAACTGGTACAAAGAGAATAAATTTCTATTACCCAAAATGATTTACCAGTTTGAAAAGGGGAGAGAGAGCGGTGGAGAATCCCCCAACCAGAGCCTGTAAGAGCCTGGCCTTGCCTCCTGCTGAACACGCAGGATGGACACTCCAGGCAGGAATCTCATGCAAGATATTTTATTACTAGCAGTCCACTCTCAAGAGGGTTTGAGCTTTTGGAAGAAGCCCTTCTCTCTGGGCTGGGCAACTATCTTGTGGGAGGAACTGTAGAGGCAAATGCTTGCAGAGCACTGTGAAACCGCAGGGCTGCAATGGGGGGATCTGCAGCAGGGCCAGGGCAACGCAGGGCTTTCTGGGAGACCATGAGAACTCACTGCTGAATTCCAGCCTAACGTTCCTCATTTGGAAGTAATTGCCCTGTGCAATCCATCAGGAGGGGCCAGAGAAGATATCTTTGTGAAGTGGAAAAAAATGAGTTCTTAATTTATATATGACAATTAAACCAAATTGGATTGATTTGGCTTTTTTTTTCTTTTTCTTTTTTTTTCCTTTTTTTTTTTGGAAGACTTTAAAATGAACTATAAGTCAGAAGATCTGCCAAGGCTCCCTTCCCTAATTAAACACATAACTTGTATTAAAAACCTTTTTAGTCCAGCTGCTGAGAGACTGTGGAATTGAGGAGATATATGGTTTGTGGGAAACATTGTGTTCCTTCTTGAATTCTTCAGCTTTCACAAAAGACAGCATGTGAACACTTTCCATAAATACAAACTGTGTTTTCTAATTAAACTACTGTCACTTCTATATAATGAGTTAGCAAACCAAATGAAAGCCGAGACAAATATTTTCAAAGTTAAAGTAATCAGCTTCAAATAAAATATGCATCTTCTCACTATAGCCATACCTTTAGTAACTCAAGCAACAGTTTTTTGAAAATAAGTAATAAAATATCCCTGATTTAGACAAGGCATTGCCACTGGAAGACTACAACACACCAAGGTTATGGGTAATACATCAGAAAGCTTACACAGTGAAAGATTAGAGTAACCACATTTTCTCTTTTAAAATTCTTTAAAAAGGTGAAATTCCACTTTAGAAGCAAATTCATTGGCTGTAGCTACACCAGCCTCAGAGTTCAGAATGAGATACGCATGTTTCTTACAGAAAACTACTTTTTTCCTGCAATTTAAGAGTTTAGGCTGGTTTATCAGTGTTGATTATTAGACAGAGACGAAACAAGTGTTTGGTCTTTAATTACCTCCATCCTACTGGAAGTGCACATGAAAGTTATATGAAATATTATATACTTGCACAAGAAAATAAAATGTTCCTTCTGCTGCATTTGTTGTTTTATTACTATCAGATTGGCTTTCTACAAAAAAAAAAAGGCAGCTCTGCAGGTATTACATACTCAAAGCTTAGAAAAACAAAATCATTGAGAAATATCAAAGATCTAATCCTGTGGAAACAGCTCTTTCTTTGAAAAATCCAACTGTTTTCAGCCCTAAAGTAGCTAATTTACTTGTACATTTGTAAAGTATAGCACGGGTCAGGACTTTCCATAGCCCAGTCTGGCTAACTCATACCACCTCGTTGCCAGTATCCCCCAGGTCGAACTCGAAGCATGCTGTCAAACGTCGCCTTGGGAAGACAGCCTGACCCACTTAATGCCTTACGCAAAAAATCCTTCCTACCTAGTTGGAATCATTTTAAAGGCACAAATTAATGTATCAAAAAGCTAACTGCTCTTACTCTGACCCAAATGAAATAATAACCTGCTTCCAGCTCAGAAAGCCCCCTTTCTGAAGCCGGGAGGATCCTATCCCTGCACTATTCTTACACCGTTTCCCAAGTGTCATCGCCTGGCTATCCATCCATCACCAGAGACACGCTGCTCGGCTCTTCGGGCCAGTCCTGTGGCTGTCTCCTGAGCCCAAGGACTACTAAGGGATCAAGCATCCGACGGGACATCAAGTGAACTGTCCCGGTTCCCCAAACAACAAATACACACCGAAGAACACATCTTTAGCAGGGAATTGGCTTTCACACCCGCTGATGGGAACCCGCACGTCTTCCACTGTCAGAGACCAGTTTTCAGCTTGTTTTTCCCTTAACAGTTGGAGGCTCTGAACGACCCATTTCGGCTGGGCTGCTCACACCCGCGGCACAGACGGGTCCTAAGGGGAAATGGGCTCTTCCATTCCCATTAACAACCATCACTTCACGGTTTTGTAATGCAAGCACCTCGGTACTTCTCTGTTCAGAAGCCCCTTGCACATAACAGAGCGGCATTACCCTAAGTACCGGCAGCGACGAAGGAGCAGGCTGCGAGGAGCTCCAGATAACATCAGCCTTTGGAGATGTGACCTGCTCCGCTCGATCGGAGCGAACGAAATAAAAACCACGCTATAGCTTTTCCGTTCCCACCACGAAATTCTCCAGGCCGTTTCCCAGCTCATCTCCTATTAGCGCAGCCTGAGAGCTGAAAAGATTTCACCCTGTCCTTTCACACTTAGGTCACCGTTACACGATCTGAAGCCTTTATCACTGAGCTTCACAAGCGGATTCCCCACGGTCTTCTGCCGGTCCAACAGCGATGCCAAAAAGATGTAGCAAAGGCTAATGGAATGCCGCTTGCACATGGGCTGCTATAACCATTTTGCAAACCTCAATATTTGTTTTAAAGACATCTCCCGATGTGAAAAATGATTCTGCTTTGTCGTTAAAAGAGAATGTCGCAGACAGTTAATCTCAGCCATTTATTTTATACCATCCAAACCAAAATATTGATACATCTGGACAAACTCAGTCCAAGAAAAGAGCACCATTCCCAAAGCATTCATGAACACAACCAACAGATCATAAATCGTAACTATCCAGAACTGACCACAATTAAATAACCTGTCAAGGGAGGAGGTAGGCGGCCATTCTGGCTAGGTTCAGACCGCTGATAGAAATTCAGAAAAGGCTAAAATAAAAGTATCAACAGTTTGTTGGACTGGTGTCTCCTGAGTCACTGAGTTTAGACAGTCTAAGCTACAATAAGGCTCCCAGGGTGGGTCAACTATTTATTAAATTGTTGTGCCCAAGAGACTCTCTCAAACTCGGGAAAAATCATTTATGTGCTTCATTCAGACTCAGTTCAGGACAGCGCTCTGTCTGCACACCAGCATGCTCACAGGCAGGCATCTTCTCGTGTTCAGTGGCAAGAAAATTCAGGGTGAGTCCACCCGAGAGCTCAGCTTGAGTTATTCCATCGGCACAACCACCTTGCTGCTCATGGTAAAAAAGGTGACGTTATGCCAATCCTTACAGAAAGAACTTGGTGTTGTTGAGAGCTAACAAAACCAGCAGAACTGAAAGAGAACTGAAAAGGATTTTAAATATTACTAACTACATCCCTCAATTAGCAGACTGCTTATACCACTTAATAACTTCAAATCTGCAAGAAGGACTGAGCCTGCAGTCCTCTATTTTAACTGCAAGATGGATTGCTAAAATGCAAAGTGCAATTGCAAGCTTGTTCTGGATGCCACCACTTCTGCTGGAACCATCAGAGAGCAGCTCGAGCCACCATCCAAAGAGTTCTTTGGTGTCTTTCTCGTTGTAACAGCACCCTAAGACCCAGACTAATAAATCTGGACAAACTATTGCTTCCTGCTTGGTAATTTTTGCTTTATGTCTCTGAATTGCAAAGAATTGTGGTGGGTTTTTTTACTCTTATAATCCACATGCCTTCCCTTTATTTGGCCATCTAGACTTAATGCCAGCAGCGATTGTTCATCATCATACCAAGCACAGGAACCTACAAACTGAGTTTTCATATCCTACAGTAACAGAAGTGCACATACACAGAGACAGAAACAGTTGCTGGGAAGGATCTAAAGCACTCCTTTGTTTAAATCAATGCAACCAACCACCAAGAGCAACATGCACTCTTTGCTCTTCAGTGAACGTACTGAGACACATTCATTGTCTAGTATTTATTCAGAGTTCATTTCTTAATGATAATATGGTCCACTTCAAAACTGCACAGAACAAAAGTCACATTTACAAAACCCAAAGTATTAAAATTATGTAGGCACAGAACTAGTGTTTAATTAAATGTCTCTTGCATTGAAAAAGACAACCACACAAGTAACATGGGATTTCAGTTTATCCTCTATATGCCTCTAAATTACATTAATTAACTGAAACCATGACCTTTATTTCCATTACGGTACTATTTTTAAAGTGAACACAAAAGCATGAATTCATCTAGGTATACCTTTATTTTTATGAAAACACTTCTTCGCAATCAGTAATAAGATCTCACCGCTGTAATTCAGTCTGACCTCAAAAGAAAACTAAACAACGATTTCTGTACCACTGTGCAAATTATAAAAAAAATGAAGTAGCATTCCTTCCCATCATGTCCTATTTTACAATAAAGAGGTACTTTCCTGGCATAAAAACCCCCAACAGTTAACATTCCCTTTAAACCGTCTACAGCAAGTCACTCAACCTGAATACAAAAGTTGGGCATTAACTGACTTTATCCATTTTCCTTTTTGTACAAATGAAAAGAAACAAACTATAAATGAGGAAAAACCCATCAGGCTGAACATAACACATTCAGATTTTGTGACTGCTGGATCATACAAAGCTGTGTGTGTCACACAGAGCTTATCTGTAATTAATAACAGATCTGGATTTAGTTATGCTTATTTATACAAACAGCCTACAAGCAAACCATAGTCAATGGTTAATAATTAAACGTAAGCATCTGTAATAACAAATTGATCAAGTGATATGAACAAAAACACATTCTTATAAATTGAAATCTCAATTTGAATAATGTAAAGAAAAAATCTCCATCTGAAAAAGTCTCAATTTGTTTTATTTCAAGAAAGACAGGCATGCCCAAGTTATTCTGCGAATTTCATAATTCTTATCACTTTTTTTTTAATTGAAAAAAATAAGGAAAAGTACAGGTAGTAACCCTGTGATCATCTTCAGTAGTATTTGTAGCAATATCAGGTAAAAAGGTTCAAAACAATGTCATTCTTTTTGTTTGAAACACTACTTTAAACTACTGCCTTTAAAAACTATTAGATTTTTTTCCCATTGATAAAACACCAGCAAAAACCACACTGTGTGACATTTAATATCATTCGCATATTTGCATCTTTATGTAGACATGCAGTTAATTATGGCATTTCTGCCACTTAAAGCTTCACAGTTAGAGTCCATTGGAAAAAGGACTCAGAGAATCACCAAAGAAGCTATGAGCACACACTTGATTTTTTTATGTGAAAGTCAGTTGAATTACATGTGCTTACTAGTTCTTTTCACAGCACTGTGCTCCTGACAGAATTTATCAAATCAATGAGCTCCTTGGGAATGAATAAAGTTATGAATCAACATAACAAACAACGACTGTCCTAGTAGCTTAATAGATCTTATCATTCCAAAATAATGATAGGAATGCGCCTCATCCGAGTGCCCGCATGATTGCTATTTGTACATCTGGTCAGGAAGCACAATGCAGCCACTCCTGACTCCTTGCAAGCATTAAAGCCCAGACAGAGCTGCAAAGATAAACAGTGCTTTTGACGAGGCACTTACTTTGATGAAATAAGATTTATTCTCAAGAATTACTGGAGCTGCTCACAGCTTTCAGGAAGAAAATAAAGAAAAGGAAAACACATAGGCTGCTGGAGTGAGACTAATGATGATATATGCTCGACATTAAAACTGCTAAAACCAGGCTGCATGTTGGTAAATTGTGTCATGTGCCTGGGAGTCTGGGCACTAGCTTTTGAGCCACGAACCTCTAGTTTCTCGTGCTGCTTTTAACAATAACTTCTTTTGTTGCCCTTGCCAAGTCATTGCTCCACTTCTGCTGCGGTGAGAAGAGGCCAGGGCTTACCTACCACTCAGAGGCTGTGTGTTTCAACTAATACTGGCAACATACTTTGAAAACTGCAATCTCATCATGCAAGTTCTTTGAATTATTATTATAAAACCAGCATTGCAAACTGGCAAGTGACAGGGACATTTGACAATGGCAGGAAGAAAAGAATAGATCCAAGTGCCACGACATTTTGCCCAACTTGGATATCTGACACAAGCACGGCAAAAAACCATCTCTCCCTGTTCATTTAACTGAATGCTGATGTTCATATTCTTGCTCATTTATCCATTATATCCACTGTTTTCTCCTGGAAAATAAACAGCAGAAGAAAAAGCAGTGGTAGGCAGGCACTGCGACACAACTTCCACTGTAACAATTCAGAGACCACTTTAGCAAACAGGCAAAGAGAAATGAGCGTGCAGTTGAGTGACTTCCCACTCAAAGCAAAGAAAAGCCATCAGTTACCCTGCAGATCCGGTCTTCAACAGCAGGTCCAACAAAAATGAGCAGGACAATCACTGGAGAAGAGATGAGGATCCTCACCTTTTTGCTAAGGGAAATCTAACAAAGCTTCCTGCAACCTTATCTCCACCATTCTAAGTATGGCAGCTCCCATTCTGTAGATCTTTGCAAGGGTGCTACACAGAGCAGAGCTGAGGCCATGCTGGAGACATTGCCTCTTCCCTCCCTTCAACTCAAACTGGGATCACCTGTACCACAAGTGGCTGAACATCCTTAAAGACCATGAATAACAGCAATTCCATGAAAGCTATTCCATCATCTAACTAATGGTTTGGTCTATATGTCCCTTGCTGCCGTTGAAGACCATAGCTAGTCCTAAGCTCAGTGGACAAGAACAACTATTGCCTTCCTTTTTGTCGCAGCTCCTTAACATATTGGAAGCACATTATCAAGTCTGCCCTCTCATGTCTGCATGTAATAAATTAAATTTAGTAACAACTGTTTCATTGTTCAGTTCTCTTACTTTTGCCCCCAGTCACAGAGATTAGGGTTTATAAAGATCTGCCACAACAACAGAAAGCAACAGGCTGAGTTCTCATAAGAAACAGCTTGAGTCATCGTCACCTTTCCTCTCCAGGTGGCAATGCCAGACGCTGTGCTTTCCTTCAGTAATGTAACATGGCAGAGTCTGGAAGCACAGCGATAGAGCTGAAGCAAAGTCCAGACAATTCTGCAAGACCGAGAATCGTAGCTAGTAACACAAATAGCACAATTCTGATGCCTACAGCCTCCTACCCTCCTAGGAGAGCAAAGCATACCACCTTCAGCAGTAAGCCCTTCGCTCTAATTTCAGCCCTCCTGCAGCATAACCCTGAAGCAAAGCTTCCTGTCCTCCCTGCTGAACATAACACCATGTGCACAGCATTCTCCGTGAAGGGGACGTAGGGGTTGAACACTTTGCAGAAGCACAGAGTCGTACACACTCTTGAGACAGGTACAGGCTCTGTACATCTGAGAAAGCAGGGCCACATACTCATGCCCTGAATCACCTCAAAATTATGTGTATGTTTTTCTTAATAAAATTGCAATTATTTAAAAATATTTTCCATCTCTACCCCCTTATGACTCATTCTGAATGACTCCAGCAGCAGCAGCTGCTTAGTCCTACCTTATTTGAAAAACAAAACCCAAACAAAAAAGCCCACCCCAACACCCCCAAAACCCAACATCAAGCAATTAATCCAGCAGAACTTTGGAGAGGAAGTGTGAAATCTCAGACCTGCTGCATACCAGAGTTTTGCATGCACTTCAGTGACATCCAGATTTCACCTCTCATAGACTTACAGCTGTGCAATGTGTGCATAACATGTCACCATGGATATTGGTCCAGATTCCACATGCTTCAAACAGAAGATTTATAAGGTAAAATGCCATGTAAGCCAGCAAAGAGAAAACAGACTTCTTATTTGCTCATTTTAATACCAACTTGAAGGAATTACAGTTTTTCCAAAAAGCAGCTGTGGGGAAACAGAACAAACTGCAGATTATCTCAAAAAAACAAAAGCTTCCACCGTGAAGGCCTTCGGGCAGGTGTCTTCCTATCTCCTGAGCAGAGAACACAACAGTTCTTCCCTAAATAACAGCAGAGAGAAATTACAACTTGAAAACAGTAGTCTATATTAAATCATTTCCGAAATCAAACATGTTGCAATAAAAAAAAGAGAAAAGGAAGTACCTACAGAAGGCCTGAGCCAATTCACTCTGCAAAGACCAGCTGAATCCTTCCTCTAGCCGCTGTTGTAAGTGGAGTGGGTATCCAGTCACTAGGACTTCACTACCACGCCAGCTCCCCACACCAGGTCCCTGGGTATCATCAGCTGCAGAAACCAGTGCCTCAGTCATGCTAGCGCAATGGACTGTTAGACTCAAGATGGCAGTTTGATTTTTCTTGTTGTTATTATTCCTTCTTACTCATACTGCTGAGAGCATTCAAAAGCTGCTACCTCAAATTTATTCCCTGGGAAAACACATTTTCTGATCCCACAGTTATTTCTTATAGATTCCTACCCTTGCACGTGAAGAAAGAGTAACCCAAATACTATCCCATCGACATTACTGATTAATTAATACTACCAAGGGAGAAAACTTTTGCTAATACTGTTATAATTACAAGACAAAAAGCAATGCCTCAGTATTACCAGCCCACCAAAAACAGAACCACCATGTTAAAGCAACACTCTGCTACCTCCTGGAGGAGCTCAAACAATGGCCGCATTGTTCAGCAGCCTCATCTCTGCTGAAGGCCACCCACATCTTCCCTACTCCAGGGAGAAGTCAAAATCTTCCAGCTCAATAGACATCCAGTCAGAGGAGAAAGCATCTTTACAAGGCTTGTTCATTTTTCTTGGACAAGAAGAGAGTTCAGCCTTTGCCTTCAAGCCAAGTCCCTGAAAGGAAGGGAATGAGTTTGAAGTTCCTGAAGATGGACATGCCTCCAATGCTCAGGCATTTTGTATCACACAAGATTGATTTCCTCCAACTACAAGAGGCCTCGGGTGAAAATGATCCTTCACAGCCTCATGGCTGGGAGCCAGCATTAGACTGAAACACAAAGAACACATCGTGCTTGCCTCAAGATGTCAGGAGCTTTTGATAAATTCAAATTCATTTTGGTAAATGAAAAATTCCTGGAATCTTTTGTTCATGCTAACATATGCACTAATATTTCAAATTTAAATAAATTACACAAAAACAAGTAAAAAATGAGTTAGTCCTTCCAAAAATTGTACAAACACTCAATTTTTTAACAGTTTAAAAAGTTCTATTACTTTTTACCAGGCTACTATAAGAAAGGAAAACTAAATGCAACCAACCCTAAAAGTGCTGGAGAAATGGAAGGGGAGAGGAAAACAACTGAAATAAAATGATGTGCCATGCCAGATGAAGTCCGAACAAGCTCTGTTCAAAATCAGCTGTGGCTCTGGGTACACAGCACCAAATACTTGCCGGGAAGGGGGGGCGGGGGGCAATGCTGCAAAGGACAGAATAGATCCCGCAGTGTACAAACACATCCTGTAAAGTTTTAAGAGTTTTCAGGATTCACCTACAGACCAAAAGAGGTTCTGGAAATAAGATTTGCCAGATGTCCCTATATAAATCAGGATTTTTAATATTTCTCCTGATGTCCCATTAACCTCATCAGTATTTCCATACATGTCATCTGGCAACCTTCTCAGGATGTCCAGTAAAACCAGGAGACACATGTTAACGGCAGAGAAGAACAAGGGAGAAGCCCTCACGAGCCTGAATTCGACTCCTTCACTTTGCCATGCCTGGAAGAGGGGAAGGAGAACAATGAGACAAAGGAAAACAGCTTGTATGTAAAATAAGCACAGAAAGAGTGAATGCAGCCCAGATGGATGAGGTAGCCCAGATCCTGCACATTGCTCCAGGAGAGAAGGATAGCATGGGAATCAGAGCTTGTCAGGGGCAGGAGGGAGGGGGGAATGACACAAAAATATTTTTTTTTTATCATGCTTACTTCAAGATAAACTTTCTGTAGCCTAAAATAACCACTCCGGTTGACATGCATTCAAACACACTGCAAATTAGTATACCAGTATTGCTCATCTGGAAGGGATACAGTCTTGTTGTGGATGAGGGGCCGCACTTCATACTAAACATTTCACAGCAGCGAATGCTACATGGCTGCACTGGCTAGCAGCATGAAACCCAAACTGTCTTCATTACAGCAGGAGACACACAACAATTGCTTGGGGCCAGCTGCACACAAATATCTGCTGCTATCAAACAAATTAACTTTTCCTTATATAAAAAAAATATATCCACCACCACCTAATCAGTAAGCACTTGTGCCTCAGGAAAAAAAAGCTTTTTCCTTTTTTTTCTTTTTTAATGAGAATATTTACAACAGGTATCAGGGAAACTTAATCAGTTCTTAGAAAGTATTTAGGTGTAAAGAGGTACATAGAGTCATTGCTCTCTCCATTCCACAGCAGAAATGAGATATTTCTTGAGAGCTGAAAGGGATATAGTTTATCATATCCATTGAACACCTGCCTCCACTTAACCCTTTTGGGACTTTCTGCTTCAGCTAGTCTTTTCAATGGGGTTAGTAGATCAACAGGGCTCTAAATTCTTCAGAAACTGTTTTCCCCCTGCCTCTTTTCAACAATATCTTACCAGACAGTCTTTCAACACAGGGTCTCCATCCTTACGGTTTTCGAAAAGACTCCAACTGAGGGATCACAGAAAGTCAGGACAAGGCAGTTTTGTTTCTGCCAAGTATCTGAGCTCAGATACCCCCTGTTCATTATGTCAATCAGTTGTCTGGGCTAGGTCAAGAGTTACTCGTAGATCCAGATGCAGTATACATTTTTACAGAGTGGCTGTCGTCTTGCCCTGCTCAGAGGCAAAATGCTTCTGCGCCTTCATGTTCTGCATGCTGTTCCATATCCAGGCACAGACGTACAAAATTCTTGCAATATATAAGTTTAGCAATCCACCCAACAGTGTATTTCCAAACAATTCATCCTCATCTCTATATGTGTGTAAGATTTATAGCAAATTTCTTTGTGTACTTTTGCTTAAAAAAAAAATTATGTTCAAAAGCAAAGTGTATACTGAGAAAAAAATAAGAAAGGGAAATCCCACAAAGGAAAATGAGCTTGGGGCTTCATTAACATGAAAGTCAAATTTTGTTCTCTTTTATTGGGATGTTCATGTAAAATACTTGAACTAAGGGAACAGCAGTGCTCAGACTGCAGTCTGAGCTGACAGAGAAGCTGACAGCAGAAATTAGGTCCTCTGCCTTCGCTGTTTACATAGAGCACCGCAATACGATAGGTGCTTTAAAGCGAGATAAAAAAGACATTCACCCTAATCAAAACTTAGAAGCTTTACTTCTAAAGAAAACTCGAGATAAGATTAACTAGGTAGCATTATCTCAGCATATAAGCATAAGTGCGCTCTATTTATTTACATACTCTGAAACATATTGAATGTTCTTAGTTGTAAATAGCAAAGCTCCTTTCCTCCAAACAGTCTGTTTAAATAAGACTAGCATTGTTACAGATTTTTTTTTTTTTTAAGACTAAATGCGGTATAGTCAGAATTGGAAGGATGGAGTTGCAAATGTTTGTCTTTTAGTGCCGAGTGCTACAGAAAGCTGGCATCAAAAGTACAATAGAAAACAGAGTTTGGTGGGAAGTTCAGATGCTTGACTACCCTGCTCTGAATAGAGCAGAAAACTTCTATTAGTTCCCCGCTGTTTCAGCCAGGCTAGGTCAATTCCCCCACCATGCAGCCAGGAGACTTTTCCAGTGTTATCAGCATTAACCCTCTTCATGCTGCTCAACAGAGCTGCCGTGGACAAAAATGCACACTGCTTGGTGCCAAGAAGTATTGCCAAGAAGCAATGCTGCTTTCCAAAATTAAGTTCCAAACTCTGTAACATGTACAGGCCAATTATTTTAAAATATGGGATAACATGCACATTCTCAGTCCTGTGCCCAGAAAGCAGGCCATTATCTGGCAGCGTCTGCAATTACATTAACTGCAGAAAGTGTGAAAATTTGTGTCGCACAGAAAGACAACCAGGATTTCTAGTCTGTGTTGACAGAATAAGATCAGCTTATAGCTAGTTGGAAATAATTTATTGCTTTTTCATTGCAGAACAGGACATGTAAAACAGAAAGTGCTCAAAACAGGAACAGTTAACCCAAAGTACATGAAAAAATGGCTTCAAGCACTGCCTGTGGAGGAATGGGGTGTTCCTGCTGCATGTTAAGTATTGCACAGCTGATTAAAAAAACGTAAACCACAGCATTTTATAAGCAGTAACTCATGTCTACGGTTCAACTTTACCATATCACATCATTTTTTGCTATGTCATACTTAAAAGCTGAATCAAGTGCCTGGCACTTCAGCAATGGTGTCAGGGAAAGTACCTGCTAAAACTACTGCTGGGCTGGTTTGCATTTTTTCAAGGCTGCACCTTTGCGATTGCGGGTGTGGGGTTAACTGTCCCACCCACGACATGACCAAATGCTATAGGAGAGTAGCATCTGAATGCTAAGCAGCTACAGTTAGAGCAGGTGAGGACATTCTTTCCTCACTGAGGTATTTATTAAATAAATACATTGCTGTAAATTCAAGATTTCCAACTAAAATCAGATTTATTAAAAAAAAAATTGGGCGATAAAAAGCAAACCCAAACAATTTGTCTAGTAAACATGTGAATGAGCATTTCTTAGCATTTGAACCCCACCCTGAAAGCGAATGGGGTTGAGATCCTTGTCCCTTGCACAGTTTGGAGTAAGTTGACAGCAGGCTAAGGCAGTTTCACCTGGAGAAGAGATGGCAGGAGGCAAAAGCACTCCATCTTCCTCACCTGCATCCACCACCACTGCCTCGCTGCCACAAGCTGACAAACTGCTGTTCATTGCCAAGTTAACAGCTTGGAAAAAAACACAGGGGAGAAACCCCTGGGAAGTATCTTAGAGGAACACCACCCAGAGCACAGCGGGTAGGAGTAATAAGCTAGAAGGAGACACACCAGACTGGCAGAACCAAGGAGTGGTTAAGTGGGAGCTGATGGTACTGGGAATCCAGAGGTTCCCATGGGCTAGACTGGACTTGGAGAAATGCACATACTCTGGACCTTTGGGGTGTTGTGTCCCCTTACATTTTTCTACCATGCCAGAAATATTTCACAGCTTCAAATGTTTTGACAATGAAACACTGCATGGAGCAAAATCACGTTACAAGGCAAAAATAAGGGGTTGGAAGTACAGAACCGGGTGGAGAATGACAGCGGTGGGGATGCTGGGAGTCTGCGTTTTAGCCAAAAATCAATATGGAAATCACGTCACAGTGCTTTGAAGGGCAGCATAGGTTCAGTTCAGCAGTAGTATTTAATAAAATGGATGATTACTAACCCTCGTCATACCCCCTTGCGCTGTTAGCAAACAAATATCTGCACAGAAAGAGCACTGCCTCTGAACAACGCTTCCTTTCTAGGCTGAAACTCTGAACGACGCCTCACATTGCTCACTTTAGTAAAATTTTGGCATCCCAATGCACAGATGCATGTTCCACTGCAGAGTTTTTTGCTTCCCCTGAAGTGAAGTGCCTGAGTGCCAGCCGGGGTTATGTGCACACACAGCCTCCTGAGGAGGATGCTCCCTGAGGGAAAGAAGAAATGAGTCTGCTGTGCCCATTTAAAATACTTTCTTCCTCTCCTTTATACTCAGTTAAGACACATGTTTAATGCCCAAATGTGTCTTTCCAATGGAAAAAACACATTTAGAAAGGCTTAAATGGCTGTGGGAAAGAATTTGCATTCAGGAGAGGATCCAAAATGGTGGCCACAAATCTGCCCTGTGGATTTTGGGCAAGGCAGAAGAAGAGTTCAGGCTGTCTCCATTTCTGTGCAGCTGCAGCATGCTGTGCAATGACTGAAAAAGTGTCTTCCCACTTACCGCAGAAATAAGTAGTAAAGTGTCAATGGTGCCAAAGCTCAGAGGATGACAAAGAAACCAACAAAACCCAACAAAACAAAAAAAGCAGTTGCTATTTTTCCAAACGATTCTAGGAATACAAGTATGGTTTTATAGATTTAAGTAATTTTTCTTAATGGAAAAAAAAAAAAAAAAGGAGTGCTCTAATACCAAAGACTTATATAAACTTCAACAAAAGCTAATTTCAAAGAGGAAAGCTTTAAACACCTAAGAAACAGATTTTTTTTTTATGCCAACAGCTACACGGCAGGCAGGCTGCCACGTGCCAGCATAAGGGATTCACATATCTGTGAAGAACTTGCTCCATTGTTTAAGCAACTGATTTGCTGAGATAGGCGAACTGCGAAAGCCAAAGGCCCTGCAACTTTCCTCCAGTGTGGTAGCCGCATCTAGGCATAGGCATACCACCAACTATTATTCTATTAACTACATATGGCAGGGAAATGAGGGAGGAAAAACACAATATGCCACAGTTCTTTCCCACAGAGACTTAGCAATATCAGGGGATCATATTGTGTTATTTAAATTTGTGAGACTAAAAATACTGCTCTTCATTGCTCTGGAATTTAAAGACTGACAGCAGTTACACAATCTGAGGTAAGAAACCTAGGGATATACTGTAGCTCCTTCCTGTGACCTGAATTTGGTATGCATTACTTTTCTGCAGACCTTTTTCTGTTAGTAAAACAAACAAACAAACAAGCAAGCACGCACATGCTACTAATTGTATTTACATTACACATTATCAGCCAAATCTATATTTGGGGTTCTTTCAAGACCACCAACAAGGCTCATGTTACAGGGACTTTGCATTAAGTAGAGAAACGTAAAAAAAACAGAGAGATCTTGCAACTGTAATAATCATGAAATAGGTGCAAGTTAAAAATATGTTTACGAAGATCCAGGAGGGAAAAAAAGATACCTTCCCATATCAAGAGGGGAATCTCTTTTAATCTCATATTTAAAAAAATACTCTGTAAGGCAGCACTCACAGGCAGCAGTCCGAAATAATTAAAGAATGATGGCAAATGTAGTCCCACCACTCATCCCCTCCTCCAGTCTAGGAAACCTGAAAATCTGCACAGACATTTCAACATGACTGAGATCACAGAAACAGAAGTGACATCTTCAGTCAGTAGAGGTCTGATCCAGGGCGAGCTGAAAGACTCCCATTGACTTCCCAAGGTGCTGGACCAACCTGTACATCCAATCCACTGCCAAGGAGGACTTGCTGCCAGAAATATATTCCCCTGTAGTTCTGCCCAGTCCAATTGAAACATCTCAAGCCATGTAGCTTCAATAACCTCCCTTGCACAATTATTCAGTCCAACACATTTTTCTCTTAGGAAACTGCTTCTGAAATTTAGCTGAGGCTTCCTTGTCTGCATTTCCTTCCTCCTATTTATAGTCATGTCTTCCTTTGCATTGCTCTAAATAATACCCCTTTCCCTGCTGGTAACACAAATCAAGTATGTGCACACAAAAGATCATGCCTCTTAACTTCAACATGTTTTCATTTTCCCTAAATAAAAAGAAACCACAGAATCGATTTTGATGTTTTTCCTCTAAGGTTTCACCCCAATTTGTTGAAAACTTTTCTAGTATTAACTTTCCCACAGCTGTATGTAATATTATAGGTGTGTTCCCATGACAGCTGTAGAGAAAGCCCACTAAGCTCGCTGATCCTGTGTACGTTCATTTTCAGGTTACTTTCAGCCAAATATCAGAGATCAGGTTTGGGTGTGTTTTTTACGAACAAGTATCTATTTGTTGTTGGCCAAGTCCCTTTTCCTTCTTTTGTGACAATATCATGCAGAGTACTCCAGCAAAGGCTACAGATAAATACTCCACAAAACTGCCACTGGTCAGACTCCACTCCTGCATTAGAAGTGGTTTACATTGCCTTCATGGAACACAGTGTGAGAATGAACTATATTTAAGCAGTATTTGAAAAACTGGATACATTATAGACCAATAATAAAAGGGGAAGAAAAAACTAAAAAATTTTAGCAGTGCCCCCTGGAACAACTGTATACACTGTAGATGAGCTGGTTCCTTCCATGTGCAGAAGAAAGAAAAACATTCAGGATACGGAGAAAAACCCAAACACCTGTGCAATGCTCCCCAGTGTAGCATCTATATACATACACATGCACACACATTTGAATAAACGATGTGCAAGTTTCATATTAACAGCCACCATGTTAATGAGGGCAAGAGATGAGGCTGGCACTGAGAACCAGGAGAGCTTAAACTACAGCTCTGTTCAGGCAAGTTACTCTGGATGTTTCCTTTCTCTCTGCTTCATTACCCAGGCTATGAGCTTACCAGGAGCAGTGGCCTACAGAAAATGCCTTTGCATCATGTGCAGCTTAACAAGGCCTTGAGGAACTACCTCAAGAAGAAATAGCAAAACCCACCAGGAGAAGTAGAGCACATGTGCATAATATAACAGAAGGGAAAATAGTCCCACTCCAAGCAGGAGGTCGGATTAGGTGACCCCAAGTCCCTTTGAGCAGCATTACAAGGATTCCATGATTCTATAAAATTCAGACATTCCGTGTCCTGGAAAATAGCATGATGCTGGCACAACTGACTGACACCATTACACACAACACAAAACTTCTTACCTAAAGTCTAATTAATAAATATTAAAAGGCTGAGTTTGATCCTTACAAAACAGTGAGCAGCAGCGGACTTCACAAAGAGGGTGATGTTACACGGAAGTTACTGTGGCAAAAAAACATGCTGGGGTTTCCAATGGAAGGAAGAAAAGCTAAACATAGCACTCAGACTCATGAGATTACAGTTCAGCCCATTTGAATAAAAAATTGAGCATTAAATAAGGGGGGGGAGCAGTATGTTTATATATGTATTTTGGGGGGAAGGAGGAAGGAGAAAGGGGAAAGTAATACTTGTTATTTGAGCAGGGCATGCCTTTTTTTCTTGGCAATCTCTGCCTTCTCTTTTCAACAGACACATCCTTTGGGGCCTAAATTGTGAGCTAGACACATGTACATAGAAAAACGGGCCTCTGTTTTCTGTATAACGACAGACTACTTATTTTTCAGTACAGACAACCCCTCATATCTGGTATTTAACTTATATGTAAGCTAGTCCCAGCAGAGCTACCCCTCTTAATGGCTCACACAACTTTGGAAAACGGATTTTTTTCCTGCTCTTGGACTAGACTCATCACTGATGTATTAACTCAAAACGACAGTGAACCTAAGTCTATTCAGTTTTGTGGGTTGGTGTTGAGTGATTAGGCTTCTTGGCAGACTTGAACAACTTGGGAAGTCAGAAGTGAATCAAAGACTATTACACAGATACAGAAAAACATTAGAGATTCTGACATACTCAATCCTTTCAAAATGTTTGATGTTTTGCTGTTCTCAAGTGACTCAAGTGATTAATAAAGTAGGCATATTTGTCATCTCCTTGGACAGAACTAAAAATGTACTTTGTTACAAGGAAAGACTAATAAGCTTTTAGAGAAACACCACAGGTGAATACCACCCACAGCACTGCTGTCCTCCCCCAGCGTGCAAGAGAGATGTGCAGTGCAGAAGCACCCTTCCTTTTATAAGGAGTCCCAGGAGCAAGGACAGAAGAGGGTTTCAGGATCATGTACTACAGTTTAGGTCTGAATAATGTTTGTTGTCTGTGAGCTTTCATGTCACAAAACATTTTATACTCCATCAGGTCTTAGGTGAGAAACAATTCAGGTATGAGAGTATTATTGCCTTAATTAACGTGTATACTTGTAAAGGCGTGAAGAAATAGGTGAGGGAAATATTCACAAAGACTAAACGGAGCCTAGTGAAGCTAGTTTCTCTAGGATCCCTTTAGAGTCACCAAGTTAACCAGGGTAAAATAGATGTGGCACAGTCCTCTTGCCACCTCCCTCCCCAAACCCAGTCCTAACAGATGTAAACCTAATCTCTTGTTAAAGACCTCTAGCAACACAGACTTCACAGTCTCCTAAGACTGTGAATGGTTTTATTCTACTTACCCTGGGAATTTTTTTCCTCAAATCTAAATTAAATCTATTCTGCTGTAAATTAAGCCAAATATCTTTTGTCCTAGCAATCACTGCCATTGGGAACACGATGTTGTCTTCCTCCCTGCAACAGCTTATGTACCAACAACTCATAGTATCTGCAGGTTTTTGATTTTTTTTTATTTCCTTTTTGGTGATGCAACCTCAGTTCATTCATCCTCATGGGTCATGTTTTCTTAGCTCCATGATGATTCTTGCTGTTCTCACTGGACCTTCTCCAGCTGATCCATACCTTTCCCAAGATACGCTTCCCAAAACTAGGCACAGTATTCCTCCTGTTGAGGTCTCGCTCATGCTGAGCAGAGGGACAGACGATTTCTTGTACCCTGCTGGTTCTATTGCTGTTGATGCAGCCAAACACAATGTTTGCCTTCTCCTCACAGTACGCCACTGTTGACTCTGCTCAATTTCTGTTCCGCAAAAACTCCCAAATCATTTCAGAAGACCTGCAACCTAACCACATTCCTATTCTGTAATTTATACAGGTGATTACTCCTTTAGAAGTTTCATATATTGCACTTAATTCCATTTCATCATAGTTCTGACTATTTCTCCAGTTTAGCAAGATCATTTTAAAACCTGCTGGCTGATACCCTTGCAGTCCCTCCCACCTGTGTGCGCTCCAGCACAATTGCTATCCCATTTCCCAGGTTGCTACCAGAAGTACCAAACCACTGGGCCCAAAGCTTTCCATTTATTTAGAGGCTCTCCATTTTCCCTGCAAACCCTGAGAACCATCCTTGGCATACAAGTACACCAGTTCTGCCTTTACGCTATACTAGTTTCACTAAGACCGTGTGTCTGTAGATGACTTGTAGGAACGGCACATGAGAAGTGACAGCAAAAGTTTACATGAACTCAAGATACATCATCTCATGTCCTGCTGTAAGAGGAAAGGAGATTGGTGTGACAGGATTTGTTCGTGACAAAACCATTTTAGCTTGCTATTTATCTCCTTCTTATCTTCCAGCTGCTTGCAAATAATTTATCTGTTGTTAAGCAGATTGATATAGAATTCCTTAGCACTTCTTTTTTTAACAGGCTTTATGTTTGTACTTTTTTCTTCCCAATTTTCTAGGCCTACCCCCATCAGTATGCAATGTCTCTCACTCCTGAGGCTAACCAGGACTGAACAACTTCCTCAGAGGTTAAAGAATTGACAGGAAAAATCTGAAAACATCTGATTCATCCAAGTATTCCCAAACTGTTTTTTCTTATTCTAGACTGAGGTTACAGTCCTTACATCTTTGCATTCATTGTCTGCTGGTTTTTTCAGGGCAACGTGGAAAGCAATGCAAAAAAAACCAGCATTAAAGATTGTAGCCTTTGTTTCACCTATTGAGAATTTTTCCTCTGCACCAAATCACAAGTCAGCATTTCTCTAGGCTTTCTCTTTTTCTGCTGTGCCTTAGCTTTTCTGATTTTGTTGCTGTGTTTATCCTAAATTTTTGTATCCATCTCTGGTAATCTCATTCACAGTTTTTAGATGCCTCCCTCTCGTGTTGGACGCCGCTCTCTCTCTTTTATTCACACCTATCATTCCCTAAGAGGATGTCCTCACATCAGAAGTATAATCCCTGTAAGTAACTATACATTCCCTTAAATACTTTTTCCCTTTAGATTTGCTTCCCATAGGATCTTACTTACACACTTTACTCTTTAATCTACCAAATCTACATTATTGCAGTATTTTTTATATCATGCCTATTTCCTAAGGATTTTGAACTCCATCATTCAAGACTGTTAATCAAAATACTTTTTCAAAGTCAAGATAGTAAATTTAAAAGCACTTTGTCATTTTATATTTGATAGCTATACATTCAGCTAAAATTTGGACATTACATGATAAATGGAAGTGCTCCTTGGAAAAATATATTCAGCATCAAGTTCTTTATCATGTAGGTATATGTCAAGTTGGGGTTTGGAGGCGGGGGGGGTGTTTTGGGGGTTGTTTTTTTACATAGCATCTCAGTTGTTACACTTCAAGAAGTGTTTCATGCTACTTAAATGATGTTGCAAGTTCAATTTTTGACACATTATTAGCATATTATGGATATATTAGTATATAGGTAAGATATCACTGTTTGTTGTGTGGCTCATTGGTATTCTTTTATTCTCGCTTCGCTATAGAAACCTGATTTTTTAGATGTCTAAATATAGATTTGGGGTTTAGTCCAAATTTGCATTTAAAATACTTCACTTGTCTTATATTGATTTAAAATTAATAAAGCACCATACAGGACTTCAGTCTTGTCAGATTGCTGAACACTATGTATCACCTCTTCACACTTTTTCTTGATGCTCAGGTGACAGTCAGAACTCAGGACAATCTCCACCAGCAGCAGAGCAAGCCTTCAATTGCAACCGGAGCTAACAAACCACTATGCAACATTGTGTAGAAAAGAGTATTTCAAACCAATGTCGTGCAGTTTCAAGAAATGCTAGCAGATGAATTTATTTCATGAAGGTAACAACTTTTGAAATAATTAGAAACTTCAAAACCAAATTGGTAAGGATTTCTTTCTGTCAACTTCCCACTCCTCTCCCCAAATCCACAAACCTGGGAGGTAAGCAGCCGGGAAAGGCAGAAGACTTCCAGGATTTGGGAGGTGCATGGGTAGGAGACAGTGACTGAGGAGTTTGGGCAAGCCCAAGAATAAGGATTAATGTATGTAAGATGGCTGCATATGTACAGCATGAAAATGAGCCACACATAGGCAAGGTCCCAGACTACTTGGGGCGGGGCGGGGGGGGGGGGGGGGCCTTTGATCTTAAAATTTTGGTAAAGAGGCATGTAGAAGAGAAGATCCCTGGCTTTTATTCCCAGACCTGCTATGGGTTCTCTTTTGAGATCTCAAACAAGCTATTTTACCTGTGCTCCTCTACGTGTATCTAAAAGAAGAAAATACATAACTAACAGCAAGACACAGTGAAAAATGAAAAATTGTTTATAAACAGTTCTGAGATCCCTTGATCAAACCTACTATAAAAAATTGATAACTTCTGGATACTATCACTAAGACACAGCAAAGATATAAAAATGGAGCGTGCTATATTTCTTTTAGATGGAACATTGAAAAGATTTGCTTTTTTCTAAAGCCTGCCAAACTGCAATAAGAACCATATTTTCTGCATGAAATTTAACACCCAGAAGAAACTGTAAAGGACCAGAGGGTCTCCTGTCCCTATACACTTATTACTGCTGTAAGTTCCATGAGCGTATGGAAAGAACACTCTCTAGTTTGCCTTTTGGGATGTAAATACAGATAAGTGCATTCATCTGTATGCTAAAAAAAAGAAGAAAACCTACAGATCTTATTAAATAAGTTATCACAAAAAATTTGAAAGTGACAGAAGTATATTATTGCAGTACATAAGTTCAGGCATACTTTTACATGCTTTATATGCTTTGGTTTTTATGTGCATTTTCCTTTAGCTACACTGCATATTTCTCAGGACCCAATGAGAAAAAGAACCTTATCTTTTGACACACACAAGTTACTTAGGTACTCCCCATTCTGATTCAATACATATCAATGGCCTAAGCAACATACTATCAGCAGCCAAGAATATCATTCAAGAAACAATACCAAAGTATGACAGGTGTTCAAAACATGCTTTTTATCCTTCTTCTGGTTTCCATCATATAGCTTTACCTACTACAGCTTCAGATAAGCCAGAAATAGTGAGTGCAAATATTAACTGTAATATATAAATTGTGCACATTTCTCTACAAGCGTCTCCTCTTCCACCCCCAAATCATTGAGAAAAAGCAGCTGCTCCAGTTCAGAACAGGGTAAATCCAAACAGATTACACTGAAGTACTGCCTTATGTGAGATTTAGTAGACCACAATAATCGTAAGTCTGATCCCCTGCATGACACATGCCACAATTTCCTACATCCAGCAATTCCTGCACATAGCCCACTGTGTCTGTGAGTGTATTGTTCAGAAAGTCAGCCTTGATTTAAAGGCTTCCAAGTGATGAAGAGTCTGCCACGTCATTTGATCATTTGTTTTCAACACATAGCCCCTTTCAAAGTGAAAAACTAACACAAGAAAATTTAAGTTGGCTCCCTTTATTTCAAGCTGTAGATGTTAAGAGTATATCTCCATTGCAAACCACAGTAAAATGGAGAATTCCATGAGCAAGCTGGGCACCAGAAATGGTGCACCAGAAGATCCACATAAGCTAACAACTCTGTTACACTGAGGAAATTGCCTTGCCTCAAGTATCATGTGGCTATAGATAGCCTATGCCAGGCATCCGAGGTAAATTATTGCGTTTTCACACTTAACTAGTGTGATTCATTTTTGCAGAGTTAAGTCTGTGTATTTGAAACAAACTCAGAACAAAAATATCTTTTGTTTATACGAGTTTTCTTTCCAAATCATTTCTAAGCACTTGTCTCTAAAGATAGCTTTTTCCAAACAGCTTAGTCCTCTGGATGCTGATGAATCCTTTGGAAATGCGCCTGGGTGACTTCAGAACTTTCAGTCATGTCACTGTGACTATTACAGGTTCAAACCTTGGCACATGTCCTTCCGCAGAGACCACGCACATGGATCCCAAGGAAGGTAACTGCATCAGGGAACGTGTTTATACTGAAAGAGCCAATTTCAGAATCAGACCCCAGCCTTCATTTTGTGGTGCTTTAATGGAAAACTACAAAGTGAGATTAAGTCTGCAGCAGAACGAGGATTACTCCAGCATGAGACAAGGTAAGGAAGAACAAAAGCTGTTCTCATGCTAGAGAATACCCTATCACCCCCCTTCCACCCCTATCTCCCTGACTGCTTTTATGACGTTTAATCAAAAAAATATATTTTGTTAAAGTCCAGTCTTAAACTCTGGATGAAACCAATGGAAATCTCGAATGGACTGTAGCATGTTAATGATATCGTACTCTCTTTTGGCTTCCTGCCAATAAGTGAACAGTGCCAACATTTGCAGACTTCCAACAGGAAATTAAATAACTGCCCTGTTGGAAATATAAACCCATTTACAGTGGTCAGACTTGCATTTTCCAAAACAATGATATAGTTTGTGCACGTAAAACGCTAGGAAAATTTGTAAGAAGACTTAGCCAAACGAATATGAAACAAAGCCTTATGAAAAGGTGTTTTACACAGGTCTACAAATTATAGCTTTGTCAGGTGTATTTCCTGACCTAAGGCTTATGTAGAAACAATTATAAGGGTCTTTACTGAGTATGCTGTACACACACACCCCCACCACACACACACACGCACACACACACACCCCCACAGCCAATGACTGAAGATTAACAGAAGAACTGCTTATTTCACAATTTTCTATATTCTTTCATTTACTTCTTGTGAAGTGTTTTGGGCAGCTTATGAAGTGCCTGCTGGAGACTTGGGAGAGCCTGTGCTTTATTTTTAACCTGTTCTGTGACTTCTGGTCAAATCTCTGCCCTGGGCTACTGTTCCTCCTCACACATCACCACCACTGAGATCTAGACTCTAAAAGTGCTAGGGGAAGGAGCCTGTTCCTTACAAGACGTTTGTAGACAACCTGGACTGTGGCATAAATCTTGTCCAGGCCCTGCAGGTGCAATAAAGAATAATATTGTTTTTATTGTGTAAGTATCATTCTTCAGCAAATTTGATTCTCATCTTCATTCCTCTTCGTCACCCTGCTATTGCAACCTTTCTCCTCTGCCAGCTCCTTCAAAGTACTATGGCCATTTAGAGTCAGAAACGACATGGACATGCAAGCCAGGAGAAGAATAGGAGGTAGGCAGCACATTAGCCAGAAGCAGAATAGTTCAATAACCAGGAATAGCAGCAGCAGAATTTTCGCACCTAAGGGATTAGAAAGTTGTCCTTCACATTTTTGCCACTACTAAGATAGTGACAACTGTAGCTTTATTCCCTAATATTATTTCTTTTTAAAGCAACATCATGCACTAGTGCAAACCAACTACACCTTTCCTATTTGTTAATGAAAACTTCACTACATCCACTGTAAATAGTCTAAAGTTGCAGGTATAGAATACTTCCCCCCCAATAGTGCTACCTTGTATTTTTGCACAGTAGGGCCTTTCATTCAAGGATCTGAACTTGTATTACACAGGTGGGTAAACATTATTATCCTACTTCACACAGATTCAGAAGGAGACAAATTGTTACAGAGTAAGTCAATGGCAAACCTGAAACAGAATAGCATTCTCTGCAGGGCAGACTCCTCTGAAGTCAGCAGTCAGCTCTCTGGAGTAAAGACAACTCGCAAGAGAAATAGTTTGTGGGATCAAGCCCACTAAGCAAGTTCCTCCCAGTAATGAAAGTCATATGGGAGTAATTGCTTGAAAAAATGCTGTTTCCCTAAGAAACGCTTCTAGGATGGGTTGAAGATTCACAAAAAGGTACAGATTATCTACATAGGACCTATATATTTTAAAACCTCACCTATAGTTTTATGTATACTTAGATAAAACAAAGAATTTTACATGTACTTAACACCAGCGAAGTCAAGAGACACCTCTACATCACTACTTTTATTGCTCCTTCCTTCCTTTCTCTTCTACCACGCAAGTTGGGTTGAGGCCCTTGAAAAATGTGATCAGTTACACCATTACCCTGGCATGCAATGAATTATTTGCATCTTTTGGATTCACATTCTGCATAAGTCATTTAACTTGTGAGCAGAAAAATAAACAAGGAAAAAGAAGCATATTTGCAAGTGGCAGGAAAAGTAGCAGCAGGGATACAGCCTTAAAAAGTCTCTCTGAGATCTCAGATGCCCCAGGACACCACTAACCACTGGTCAGGGCTCACTTTCAAGTCTCACTCTTGTAAATGAAAAACAACTCAAAACTCACTGACTTAGGCCCTGATCCAGAAAGGCACTCAAGCAAGTATCTAACTTTAAACACAAAACTAGTCCCATTTAAATCAACTGGACGTCTCGACTGTTTACAGTTACAATATATGTTTAAGTGCTTTGCTGGATTGGGGCCTTAAGCAGAGATTGTTATTTAACACTTTCTTCAAGTTATCTTGCCAGTTTCTTGTACCTCAACAAACTTCAACTATTTTTCATCCACTGCATCTCCTGTTGTTTCTTGAACACACACAGATGTCCCCAGTCTAAACACTTCAGATTCTGCCATCACAGTAATCTAGGAACCAGCAGATATTAAATTAAAAGGCAAGTTACTATTTTCAAAGTTTTCCTCAAGACAAGAATAAATTAGCAACATTCACTGTCAACAGAAGAAAAAAGGCAAACACAGGCAGTGGTGCATATGCTGTGGGGCAGAGGGAGACCATAGGAAAGGGGAAAACAAACCAGCCCTGCGGAGGAGGTAACAGCTTGAGGCATATTTCCTCACCACAGCAATTGCCTCTGTAAGAAGATGAGCAGAAGGAGTTCTCACTTCTTGCTGTAGCTGATAAAGCACCAGAACTTGCCATAGGACTTGCCTGCTGAGAGCGACCAGAGACATCTGCAGCAACGCTGTGTGGAACAGCTTTTTCCACAGAAGCAGAGCATTTCCAGCACCAGTTTGCACAGAACGGCTTCTCCACCAGTCTCTCCTTGCACTGTCTGATGCAAAGACTCGTTTACACAGTCCTCAGCCTAGGGTGACGCACCAGGGACGCACAAAGATGCGTCCTGGTTGGATAAGACATCATCACAGCAAAGGGACCAAGAAGCACCGGCAGCTCTTTGGCCTCTTCTCTCCTCCCAGCCCTTCCACCACAAAGAAACTAATCACATGGACAGCAATGGAATTATTTAAGTAATCAAAGGGAACAACTTTTTTAAATCAGAGTTGAAGAAACTGTTTAGACCTCAAAATAGTCAGCAGGGGATCACTTTGAAAAAAGAGGACTCCCAAGGACTGTGAAAAAAACACACTGGAGAACAGATTAGAAGAGAGGAAAGGAACAGCATGAAGAGGAAGAAGAAGTATCATGTGCTCTGCTAACTGCACCTCTTAATTAAAAGAATACAACCCTGGCTCAGTGAATTAATGTTACCGCACATCCCTGCTATAACACACATTTTTAAAAGGGATACATTCCTGTTCTTCAGAATGCTGAAGGATTTACATTCATCTGGCTACAGCATGTTACAGAACTAAAGACATTACAAAAAGATAATCTCTAGAAAGCCTGTGCTGTTATTCATATATTGAAACATAAGTAAGATATTATTGGTTTGGAAGCTGTCAAGACACTTCTCACTGTGTGCTGCAACAGAAGTCGGAACGAGACATTATCCAGCCTCTAAGAAAGGCTTCCATTGGACACTGGAAAAATCAAAGACCAGAAATCCTTTGGGGTGTTGACATTACTTTTCTAAACTAAATCATTACAAGTATAGTTCCCATTCACATAAAGCTAATTTTATTTGAGATACAAAGCTTCTAATATAAACAAAGTTTTTGAAAGAAAAATAGGTCAGTCATTTTAGCTGCCATGCCAAATAGCGTTGCAGCTCTGTCATTTGCTAATACCATTACAGGGTTTGGGCACGTGAACATCTGTAATTCTGCTCCACAGCACATTCTCCCCTGAAAAAGTAAATTGGCACAAATGGATTTATTTAATTTTTTTAATAACCCCAGTCACTAAAAACTGGAAAATAAGAAAAAGCACTGGAAACTGCATTGTCATTAGTGTGCCTGTATTGTATTAGACCAGACATGTCTCTGCTTAGAAACAAATTGATTGCATCTCTTGGTAAATCAGTCACACTGTGGATAATATACCAATCATTCCCTAGATTAAAGAATAAGCATCTGCTTATAAATACAAAACAACTGAAGAGCTGGCACTGTTGCATAACTTCATGGTATGTTTCTCTGCTGTTCATCATGTGCACGTAAGAATTGAACCATACCACATCTCTAACAGCAGATCAGGGTGTTCATTTAAAACTATAACTACCCTACGCTTTTGGCACATGTACAAAGAAAAATAATCCATTTAAATACATTTTTTAAAATAATGCATGCAAAGTATGTCATGGAGCACTTATCAGTCACTACTGCTACCCATTCATGATTTCTAAGAGCTACCCTTCCTTCCATCTATTCTTTATTAAGCAGACCAGATGAGCAAGCAAGCCTTCCAGGATGCTTGGAAAGTCAAGAAATTTGGAGTCTTGCTGAACCAAAGGAACTGGAAACTTTCAAATCATGGACTCTTCAACAAAGACAATTTATTACCAGCATTGGTCACAGTATGCATTTATTCTGCCATTTACATTAGTGTAAGAAAGAACAGGTTTGGTCAAAATATATTCCTGTGACTTCAAAGTTTCAATTAAGCAAAGCATATCCCAAAATTAAAGGAATGTTAATAGAAAACATCTAAGCAGACGTTGGCTGACACCAGAATACACTAAAACCCAAACAAAACCCCGGGACTTTGAATTGCCGATAGAAATGATTCGTCAGAGTAGCTCAATAGCACACCCCCAAAGTGCGCTCTCCTCCTCATAAAAGAATGTGAGTGAAAATGCAGCTGCATTCTGGGATGACGCTTTCAAATACTCTTAGCATCTTTGAATAAGCCTTCCACCAAAGACAATATAAACCACAAAGTTTAGTGTACGCCATTTCACCTCCAAATCTCAACAAACAAGAGTTCCATAGAGGGCAAGTTCATCATTAAACAACACAGAACAAAAAATAACAAAAAAATCCTCCCTGGAAAGCAGGCTCTAACACCGATTTTCCAAATCTTTAATGTTTGTGCTCTCCAGGGGTGACCCTCCTGTATATTGCATCTTCAGACATACCAGTATCTAGATACGAGGGAGATGAAAACCC
Organism: Haliaeetus leucocephalus; assembly: GCF_000737465.1. Taxonomy (NCBI): domain Eukaryota; kingdom Metazoa; phylum Chordata; class Aves; order Accipitriformes; family Accipitridae; genus Haliaeetus; species Haliaeetus leucocephalus. The sequence goes on from NW_010973284.1 coordinate 344,025, forward strand.
TAGAAATGCCTTGGACTAAAATTGGCGCAGGACAGAACCTGTTGGTGCAGGCCAGAAAAGGGCTGCCAGAACCTCGCCTGCCAGGTGCACCCCTTTTCCAGCACATTTTCACCTGGGCTTATTTCCAAAATAAACCATTGAAGTCCCAAATCCCAGACATCAAAGATGAATGAACATAAAATATCCAAAATGTTTCCTAGTTTGGCTCAAACTAGTAAATTCCGCAGAACTCAAGCAAGGATCAAACCTTGTGCAACAGGAAAAAGACACTTTAAGCTGTCTTCCCTTTCACTTCATTTGAACAAATGTTTGATAGATTCAGGCAAAACAGAAAAATCCTGAAGATTATAAATTCTTTTTTCTACATACACAAAAATCACTCATTTCAGAACTCTATAAGGTGATGAGAAACCTAATAAAAGCTAAAGAAGCCACAAAGGAGACTAAAACCAGGATTGTTTCCCAATCAAGAGAGCCAATTTAAATGCATAGCATTAAACATTTCCTTTTTTATATCTTTATATTCCTCCAAAATGTGAAAAGTAAGTTCATGCTCAGAGAACTCCTATTACTCCTTGAATTGGACATGCAATTACTAAATACAGGCCTCAAGAGCAAATATTGTCTCAAGTAGCAATGGCTTTCATCAAATATTTTAAATGCTTTCCTGACATACAAATGGATTTAAAATTTGGACATGAAACTGCTTATTTCAAGTCATACATTCAGTCTGAAAAATATTTCTGGCAGAAATAAACAGCATGCATCTTTTCCTTAGGATTTGACTGAATTCTGTACTATTTATTATTAGGCAAATGAGATGCCTTTTAATTTCCTAGTATATATTTCTTTAAGAAAGAAGAGAGGATATTATGGTTAAGGTTGGTAGAGGGCATGAGAACATATATGGAACAAGAAGCGTAACCATTTGCATTGAGCTGTTCATTTTAACCCCATTATGGTATGAAAGTCATGCAAAGGAGGTTGGATAATATTTTGTTTAGTGAAATCAAATACCCCCCGAGCAGATATTTTCCTGTATGCAAAGCGTTTGCTTCCTCCCTTCCCCCAAACAGCTATGCAAGAATAGACACTGTTTTCTCATATGGCAAGCGCTTTAAATGACAGTCGTCTTTCATCCCTGAAAGCTGAGACAGCTACACATCACAGTATGGATAGCACAGATCAAAACTATCCTTTCTCCCATGGCGTTTGGTGCAGGAAGCAAAAGCAACACTATATTCTGCTTAAAGACAAGATTCAAAGTATTCAAATTTCACACGTTCCGCAGCGGACACTTAACATCTATGGGAAAAGGGGCACCGGCAGAACTCCAGACTATCACCATTTGTCAATTAGTTTTCCCTTGCTGCACAATCCTACAGAAGAATAACCATCTTGGTGGTACCACCGAACATTTGACCAACACTGAAGTTGATGGGAAATACTCAGGAGTTGTACCAGTGTGACGGAGCAATGTGGCAAAACAAAACAGAACCCCTCTCCCATTTCTTTAAAGCACCACATGTACTTTTAAGTCCCAGTGAAGTCAATGAGAAGAACTGCACTTCTCTGCTCTTCAGGATAAGATATTCTAGGACACTCAGCACTGAAACTGCTTTCTATAAAAGGACTCCCCTTGTTCACTGCGAGATGAAGCATGCCTGGAAACGCAGTAGCAATATTGTTTTCTATGAAAAAAAATGGATTTGATTTTAAAAATAAGGAAAATATATCAAAGTAACTTTTCAATTTACTTTCTATGTCTAGTAGTAACAAGTACCATCATTAACAGGACTGTGTTCATGCTAACTGTTTAAAGATACATCTTTTAGGGCAACAACATCACACTCGAAGGATGGGCTTGCACCCCGCATCATCACTTTCACATTGAAAGTGGCTCTATTTTACCCAGAAGTCCCAAGAAAAGCTTAGAGAGCAATTCCACTGAGGCCAAAATTAAGACAAATAAATCTTTTTTGAATGGTTAGATAATTCACTTTTTACCCCTATTTAAATATAACTGATATGCTGAATAGCTTCAGACGCCTGTATTACTTAATATGCTACAGTTCAGAAAAAAAACAACTTAGAACCCAGGAATACTACAGAACAAATACAAATCTAGTGCTGTTAACATTATTTTTAACAAAAGCATTGATCATTAGAAGAAATGTATTTGTAAGGACATGCCGCCATGAATCCAGACTGTTATTTCTGACACGACAGTGCTTCCCATCACAAGTCCAGCATAGTAAGCATTCTTTTTACACAGGAAATATTTTAGCTGACCGAAAGCAATTGCCTGCTAAATTTCCTAAAAGATGCATTACATGTATTCTTTAAAGGACTCTGGCAGAAAAATGTCAGGCTCTGTTGCTCAGATTGACTATTTTAATCAGCATTACTGAATGACTGAGCCCTAGAGGATCATAACCACTTGTAGGATCTTTAAGACAGCAAAGCAAGTAGAGATCAAAAACTACTATTTCCTTCCTGCACCTCAGTCATCTTCACTGTAATCACCAACCATCTCTGGTGTCAGTAATTTACAGTAAAAGTACAGTAACAAATAGCAGGATAATATCAGGCCTTGATACCTGATGAAATGAAAGCTAAATTAGCACAATAATCCTTCAAGAACATAAGTGCCTTCTCAAGGAGCCTGACACTAGCTTATACAGGCAAGGAGAGAAAAAAAGTATATAAAATTAGCTTCAGTGGGATAATGCAACAAAAGCAAAAGAAAGTTGAGCCTCCATATCACCACATATCTATCCTTTGCAATATTTCAAATTATTTTACAGTTCTTCTGACAGATAGGTACATAGCAAATTACACTGAATATATACACACTTAATCCCCTACTTGCAACGTCGAGACAGAATTCTTCCCCTTAGGCATTTTCAGTTATTACAATTAGTCCGTGTGAAGCTACCCTTGATAATCTTAGGAGATAACTGGCAGGGGGAATAATATAACAGAACATCCAACAATTACAGGGTTTGGGTAGGGGATTTCTGTAGACCTGACACAAAAAAAAACCCCAAACCCTAACATATACCAGAGGTACCCCATGATAAACATAATGCAGGCCAAAAAAGTCAGCCAGTGCTTAAGACCTCCAAAACCCAGAGTCTTCAGAATGGCCTTGAATGAGAGAACTGAACAGGCCCCATAAATGACGACAGAGCAACCTTAGATGTTCAGGTTCCCTGAAATACTGGTCAAGGTCCCACATTCAGAGGAAGCGCTTCCACCTGTGGCACTCACCAAGAGATTGTATTACCCAACCAAGAGCCTTATGGCAAGGAAAAGCAATGAGTTTGCAGGTAGTATCTCCTCCTTATATTGAACAAACTCACTGAAAATTACCTTTAACTGCTATTGACACTGAGAAGACCTTTTTCCTGTTCCCCCAACACCAACTACCAACTTTTTAAATGTTCAAGACAGATCAAAGAAATTCCCCAGAACTATTAGGACCTTCACAGATACACAGATTTTGAAACCAGAGAGACAAGTGTGACCACTGCCAAATCTGGCTCCCCATTAAAACCAGTTCAGGAAGAAAGGAATGGGACAGTTAGCTTAATGCCCAACCTAGTCTGTCTCATCCTGTATAGCACAACCAACAAAATAAACCCAAAGCAAATCAGTCTGACTTTGACATTCCCTGTAGACTTTAAGCCTGAAATGAAAAGGGTTGATCACAGAGCTCCCCATATCTGGACCATATTTGCTGCTGTGAAAAGTAGGAGACCAAGGATCCTAAGAGGAGTCCATAGAGAACATCAAATTTCTGCTCACCAAATATTCTCAAGTTTTGTGAGCCTTTTACTACAGCTTGGGTTTCACTACACAACCAGTCGTTAAGGGTCAGAAATACTCATTAGGATTTAAAAGAAGACTGTGTGTTTAAAAAAAAAAAATATAGATCACAAAACCAGAATCTGAGAACATGAATTACATCCTACGAGGAGGCTCTCAAAGGGAAAATGGCAAATCAGATATCTTCCCCTATATAACAGAAGAAAATCAGGAGAACTTCTTCTTTTGATCCCTGATGAATTAGAATTTTGCTAATGACTAAGATTCCTCTATAGCGAGAGTATGCCTTTACGGCTTCTTTCTTCCCTTGCCTGAGCCTCTTTTTGTGGAGAATTTGCATAGCAGTAGGGGCTAAAAGAAGCAAAACCCCTTCAACAGTTCGTTTTAGCTGGGCATCTGAAGGCCTTCCTAAAGCTCTTTGCTGTACTAAAAATCTGGTTTATACATGTGTAAAATACTACTGTTCTTAATGCGGTGAAGAACACATGTTTTTCAACACATAGCAACATATTGTACACAGGAAAAATAAAGGGAGAGATAACGACAACATCCAACTTACAGCCTGGCAGTGGAATGACCCATAACTCATGAGAAACAGAGTCTAGAGCTATGATGATCCTCCACCCGCTCTGCTGGGGAAGGCACTGTGCTTCACTACTGCATGCACTAGAATGCATTCTGTCATCCCACATCAGGTTTCAATTATTCATCTCTTACTCAACTTCAGATTTACTTATTTAAAAGGATACAATTTTAACAATAAAACTCATGGACAGTGTTAATTAAAAGCTAAATCTTGCCCTGAGCTGGACTTCCAAAGTCTATGAGAATGTTCACAGCCCATTTATTTATTCCAGCATTGTGTCAGTTATTAAATTACAGTAAATTAAAAACACAGTGACAGACCAATAGCTAAAACAAGTGAAGCTTGTTGCATCTCACTTAGAAAGGTTGCCAGACTTGGGCTCTGACAGACTGCCAAGAAAAGTGAATTTAAAAGTAAGGGGCCCTCAGTTCAAAAACGTCCTATCGTGAACATGAAGTGTTTCAACCTCAGAGATGCCAGCAGCCTGGCATTCCCAAGTTTGTAGCTGCTTGATGCAATACTGGGCAAAATGACCGTGCTCTCAAACCACAACTCTGGACCATTCAGAGCTGTAAAAAGCATCAGCAACACTACTAAGTTGCCCCAGATATTAAAATGAAATCGATAAAGAGGCTCAAGCCTCATGAGCATCTACCAGCTAGAAGGGGGCCAGCTTTGCACCAGCCGGAGTTTCTGGGAGGACTTCTGACATATTGCTAATTAGAGCAAATGCAATTCTCCTGTCCAGCAGTAGCAAAACACATCAAATGCCCAGACAGGGCCTGAACAAAGGAAGAACGCATTTGGAATTTCAGATTTCATTGTTGGCTGATAGTTACTTCTAAGCTACCACATTTTCACTTCTAATTACCAGCTTCCCTCTTGCTGCCAGCTCCTCAGCTGTGGGATATTACTAGCCCTCCACAGCTACTCAGGTCTCAGGGGAGCTCTGTGCTTCTACTCTTCATAAAAAAGCAAAGGGCACACTAATCAAAACTGGGAACCATTTTTTTCATTTGGAGAAGAGCTTTAAATGTAGGAAGAGAAAACTATTCTAGTGTCTTGAATCATAAGTCAATGGTCAGAAGCAAAGATCCACGTAGTGCTATTCTGTGGCCTTTCAAAAGCATTTAATGACATAAATCCATTTCCATGACAATCAACTGGGAAATAAATGACCTCTTGTCATTCTAGGTGAAACACATCGAAAGCAGAGTTCAACATGGTGCTTTCTACACTCAGCTTGCTCGGGAGAAGAAGAGATGCCTCCATCGTGCTACAATTTTTCACTAAATTCACAGAGAAATAGTGTATTTTAAAAAGAAAAAAAATCAAAACATATGGAATGAATAATTAACATATAAAATAAAATTAAAACCTGAAACATACAGAATGTTTGTTACTTATACAGCACATCACATATTTCAGTGTAAACAAAACAATTACAAAGATACTTCCTTTTATTTGAAGCCAAGTTAATTTTGGAGAAGAGATGTTCAGCCATGATAACTGACCTCTTACAGGAAAAACTGGGAGAAGCAAAAACTGGTGTAAATACAGCGTAGACTCCACAGTGCTCAGATATACAATAACTCTACAAAAGTGTCTAAGATGACAGTGATATTCACTGTACAATAAAGATGAAGAGAAATGTGAGGTAACAGAATTTTTTCAACAAGGATCTCACCTGATTAAAAAAAGATCTAATCTTAGTTCTAACATTGACTTTTCTTCTTTTTTTGGGGGGGGGAGGGGGGCAGTGGGGGGTCATTTGGCCAAGCTTTTGGCTTCTCCTAGAGGCCGCTCTGTGTACACAATCGCACTTATCTTTGAGGACAGAATTACTGAAACTGAATTCAACAGCAAGAAAACAAAACCCCTCTCCAAGTTACATGTTCCACAAATGTTCAAAGGTATGGATGCTGAGGTGGTGAGACAGGCTCGTCCATTTTATTCAGCTGCTGCTACAAACACGACAACAGCATTATGACACAGCATTTCTCTTCCTCCAACCAAGACAAAAAGGTTACTTACCACTCACTTTGTAGCTCAGAGCAGTAATGAGCACAGGCATAGATATTTCTTTCTGCAAGTGGGATGAAAACTTAAAAGCTGCATCGAATACAAGAATCGTCTGAAAACATTCAAACCCCTTTCAATTTGTAGTGAGAGAAGGTCAGGAATACAGCCGCCTGACCTCACGGGGTGTACTGAGTCTTGACTAATTCTTTCTGTTTTTTTCCAGATGTCTATCTCAAGGACTTTAATGATTAGCAGTTCCATAACATGTTCATATTTGCAACAAAATGTCTCTGGCAAGCTGTTTTATATTATCCAAACATACCCAGTGCATAATGTTGTGTAACAAAAGCTGGTACCAACTCTCAGAAAGAATAAAAGAGAAGTGCTCACCACAACCAACAGACTCTCCTAGGAGAACATCAAGACTCCTACGCCCTTATTGTATGCGCTTCAAACTTTTTAGGATGTCCACCAGCCCAGCCTTGTCACCATACTCTGCAATCCATTCTACCATCCTGGCATTTTTTTGTTACCCTTACCCAAGAATCCTTATACATATGTCACCACCTTTACATCCCTGCTTTTAAACCAAAGCCTTCAGGAAGAACAGTCTTATCATCAGACACTCACATTCTACTCAAAATCAGACAAAAGCTCACTGGAAGATGGTGGAAAAGTCACTTTAATTGAAAATAGTTTAACTAAGCAAGTGTCATAATAATTTTTCTATAGTACCAGTGCTAAAGGAAATGCTTAGCTGAAAACAAAACAAATACTAACCTGCAGCCTCTGCCTAGCGCAAATTCATCTATGTACTGCTGGAAGCATTGCCATTATTTTTCAAATAATGGTAGTTACATAGTTGAAAGAATTTAAAGAAACAAGGAAAGGTGGTGGTGGTGTGATTAGGCTCTGTTAGGGTCCACTCTTGCTCTCGGGTCTAAGCCCACATTCTGCACTCAAAAGCTTGTCCGCTGGGCTAATGAAAGATAGCATTTTTCCCTACAAATGCCATTCCTGCCTTTTACCTAGATGTGGTTAGGAGCCTGAGGTACAAAAGCAGATCCTTTTCAAAGTGGTAGTAGGCCAATAAGAAGAGATGAAGTACCAGACATGATTTTAAAACGGCTCTAGTAAAATTTCTCACTCACTCCATCATCTCAAGCAGCTTCATTTCTCCTGCCCAGGCTTCTGAAGCCTTTGGACTAAGCTGCGCCCTATGGCCTTTCTGATGAGATTTTGAGAAGTGCTTAGCTCTCCCAAGTAAATGTGCTAAGAGCTAAAGGTCCTCATGAGTTTTGAAAATAAGGCCACACAGATCATAAAATCCCTTCTTCTCCAGCATGTATTCTCAGCACCAAAGCACACAGTTTCTCTGAATGAGTAGCCGTTATGTTCTGTATTGACTAGCCACAATGTGGACACTCTCAAGCAGCACATTACACTTGCACCATCAATCCTCTAAAGCAAGGCTTAGCATCTTCAGGAGGGGCTGTGCCACCTCCTTCAGAGGAGGACAAAATAAGCTTGCTCTCTTAAGAGGAACGCTCACACTGTGAATCTGGAAGGGCATATCCTTCCAAAGATAATCTCAAGTTCTAAGGGTAAGAAAAGCATACTCTCATGTATTTCCAGTCTCTGGAGGGAATGTGCGATGAGGTTATAAAGTTGCCGAACATTTTTCCTTGCTTATCTCTGATCTTTCAATTTCCCATGGCCTGCTGCTGTGCTCCGACACAGAGCTCCACCACTCCGTCTCTTTCCCAGATCTGCGTGGAGCAGATGTTCAGACCTCTGCTGCAGACAGAACAGAGCATCTGGGAATGGGACAGGAGTACGCACAATTGACACCCCTTGGAGGAAAGGAGCAGAAGGTCACAGGAAGCCATCGTGAAGTATCGGTTTCAATATAAGACCTGACCAGTTTGAAAAAAACTTTTAATAAAATGCAGGCTTCCACCGGGGCCTCCACTAACTGTTTTCTCAAGAACTCATCTACTTATGAAACTTTACCATTGCATATTGGGATGGCTAAGTCTTAAAGTAAACCTAGCCCCAAATATCTGTTACTGAGTGAAAGCATGTCTTTGTACAACACAACGCAGAACAGGGCATCAGCAGCAGTTATAAAAAACATGCAACATCTGCACAAAGTTACCAGCACTTTTGCTCAAACTCTTTAGGAGGAGTGCGTCTTGCCTCTACATATGGTGACTTGCTTCAATTTTTTTTTTTAAAAACTTCCTGACACGAAGGCCAGACAGATCTCCTTTCCCTTCAGCATTCCCGAAGCACCATAAATGTGCCCAGGCTCCCTGCCTCCAATGCAACAACAGAAAGGCCCGGGTGGGTTAAGCCATGCCTGGACCAGCACTACTGAACCTGCATGTAATTGTCCCGATCCAGCCGAGAGGGACACACTGCCCAGACCTTGCCAACATCAGCGATACAGGATACTTCCTGCAAGAGACAATTTTTTGTTGTTCTTCAATCTCCTGTGAAGGTGCTCTGCAGCACCTCACTGAACACAACCAGAGCCTCTATGCAGCTCTCTGAAGGGATTTTGTTAAAAGAGGATATCAAGTACAATTACTCCACGGAACTCGGTAGAAGTAACAAAGCAGACTTGACCTAGGCTTTCTTCTGCTTTAGAGCCTATTTCATGCCTTCAGCATGAACTCCAGCTAATGACTTGTTGAAATACTTTAGAAAAAGCCTAGCATTGTACACAGCACTGCTGAAACACAGTATTGGCCCCACAATTCATTTACATCTGTCAGTTCTTCCTCAATGAGAGTGATGTGGCTTTCTGTTCCTGTTGGTGACCACTCTGCATTATTTTTCAAGAACCATATCTAACTAAACACCCTCCAAACGTGTGTCCATCCCAGCAATATGCACCATGGGATTCTTTTCACACATCACTAGCCATTTCCTTTCATATACTGCTCTGCAGATTTACTTGGAAACAGTGGCACTCCAACATCTCTGCTTCAGGAGGAGATCCTGGAAAGCAATCTTCCTCACTACAGGATGCTGGCGTGGAAGTATGCTGAGAAGCCTGCATTATTGCTTTCCCTCACTAAAGGGTTCCTTTCTAAAGCTACTTCTTTTTCCCAAGCTGTCCGACTTTGGCGGAGCACCATTTTCAATATCACACTGCATTAGATTGCAAATACACACAGGTTATTTACTCTACATTATATTCCCAAGAGGACCTAAAAGAACTTTACTATATAATTAATGGTAATATCTAGAGCTTTATTATTACATAGCACACTAGTGCTATCTATTTAAGCTGAAATGATTCCATTTTTTCATCTTAGCAAACTTCACAGCCAAGCCTCTCATATACCACAGTTCGGGGGGGGGGGGGGGGGGGGGGGGCGCCGGTCGAAAAGAGCAAAA
>NW_010973284.1:353881-358261 GCF_000737465.1 Haliaeetus leucocephalus
GGGGGGGGGCAGTGACTCAGCTTGTAAACGGACAGAAAAAATTGTAACTTCTTCTGCAGCACCCAGTCAAATGAAATTTTACACCAAACGTAAAATTTCAGGAATTTTAGAGCACTCTTCATTCATCGTAAAGCATGTAAAACTGCAATCACCAAACCTACCCAAGCACCCTTCAGCTAACACCAGTATTTTGTTATTATTTCCAAAGAATCATAGACAATTGCTCTCATTTATTCATTTCACTATTGTTTCATTTATAAATTAGCAGATTCATTGACTTTCAATATCTCCATGACTAGAATGAAAAAAAAAACAGGATGGAAGAAGCCCTACAAAGTCACATAACTATTCAACTGCTGCCCCAGCCCTAATCAACCCCAAATTTCTTTAAGCTCTGATTTAGGGAGTTGGTTCCACAGTCCTCCCAGTGCTGCACTACCCTTACCACTAGAAACTGTTTCCTACCATACAACCAGATTCAGATTTCACATAAACCTTCCCTCTGCTTTCAAGTGCAAGAGAATAGTTTAAGGCGATAGCCCCAGTTTGCTAATTTTTAAAAGCAGAAACTTGGATCAAAGGTAGCATCTTAACAATAAAATAACTTCACTTGATATTCATTTAAGTGTTTCAATACATAGGAGTCACTGTCAAAATGCAAACTGCATTATTACTGTTGCACCTCTACCTACACAAGGCTGGGTGTGATAATTCCGAGCTTCGCCAACGCCAGCCCTGACACAGGCTGCCTCGTTTCTTTCGGTTCAGGGAGCAACTTCACCAGTGAAGTACCAGCACATATTACCTGGGTACCTACAGCAAGATGAGAACATCACACTGAAATAGGAGATAAAACACATGACTCTGCAGCCGAAAATAACTGCAGCTCACAGTCTACCAGATTACTCAGAACTGTTTCTTAAGATATGAAATTTCAAAAACACACACAATTGTGTGAACATAAAATTTGCAACAGAGGATGACTGAGGTTTTTTCCAGGGCTTGGGGAAGAAAAGGTTTAAACTTTTTATTTAGTATTAGTTAACTTTCTAGATATTTCTGGCTTGCAAGACAATTGCTATGTGGAAAGCAGCTGCATTTAGTTAGAGACTTTTTAAGAGAGTTTTCAACTCTGAGGTGCTCTTTTGAGTCTCAGAAGACTGCTGCATTTCTACATGTGTTTCCAAAGAGTGGTATCTAGTGTCACACCTCAGGGAAGCTTTTTACCCCCCCTCTTTGCCTACATTTAGGTATTTGTATTAAAAATCCATACACAAGCTTTAAAACGCTTCCCTGCCCAGATCTCTCTTGCAATGCTTTAACTTAAAAGTTCCTGTGTGTACATAATCAACCCAGTAGTTTCAGTAGATGTTAATTACAGAAACAAAGAAATGACATCCTGAAGATAATTTGCTGATACATCAAGCGACTTTTGTCAAGAAATGCGAGACTACAATCATGGTAAGTTAAACAGTGACATCTACTCTCATCCTCTTATGGGCTTAAGGCAACAAAAGCATTTTGTTTGTTTGTAAACTCATAAGTTTATACTGGCTGAAATAGCAGCCTGTTGACCTACGGACAAAACAATTAACCACTGGGGTATCACAGGGACTAATCAAGAGCTGGGGAACTTTATCTTACAAGAGGGAACTTCCAAGGAAATCAGCAGTACCCCCTATAATCTAAAACATAATCTAGAGATCTGTGGTTTTACTGTATGCTTTTAAAATGCTTTTATACTATTCACACTTCTTCCACTGTGACTCCTCACAAAGTTACACGATACGGAATAATAATAATAAAGGTGAGCTGGTAATATCCATAGTCAGATACTGCAAAGAATGAAAAAATATCCAAGTTGGAGAGTTCCTGATACTTATATTGACATTAACTATGTGGTTTTATTCAGAACACTCGGGCCAGCCTGTGAGCACCCTTGGGAAGAGCACGCATTAAAGACAGCATGAATATACAAAGGCAAATGCGCTTTTTGTTTTGTTTTGCTCTCTACAAGGAAAGATCACTGACAAAAAGGAAGCAGCAGGAGACAGGGGAAAAAGTGAAGAGGAAAAGGCAAAAAAGAGCCTTTGGAAGGCAACACAGCAAAGTAGTTTTGGTCACTTGACAATATCTCAACTAAAAGGATGACCTGGTAATAATCCCCCCAAAAGAGATGTGACAATAGCTGCACAGGTTCCTGGCCTCCAGGCAGATACACATCTGACTTGTCCTACTGAGCTGCATCAGCCTACTCACATAAGGCCGCTTGTGCACATCTGTATATGCTTACTGGATCAGAGTGTCAAACCGGGAAGTCTCTGGAGTGGGAGTCATGTCTTCACAGATGTTTGGACCAAGCGCAGCACAACGAGGCTCTGATCCTTTTGGACCTCGGGGAGCTAAGAGCCCAAACTACTCTTCAATATTTTCATTGTGTTAGACCGTCAGATCTTGGACTCCTAGCCCATCTTTTCTGGTAGTAGGAGTTAGGCTACTACCAGAGATGGACTTTCACTGCAGTCCTTGTTTGACATGCCTGGAAGAAAAAAAGTCTTTTACTTATTTAGCGGTCCATACTCTGTCTTCTTGAAAAACGTGAGGGTAAAAGGGTAGGGACTGAAGGGTTCTGTATGGTTGGTTGGGTTTCTGATGGAGCAAAATCTATTCACCCAGCCACTACAGTTACCTTAAGGAAATTTGTAAAACACTTTATAATAGGTTTTGGGGGTTGGTTTGTTGGTTTTTTTTATTAGTGTTAGGTATTCAGGTTCCCTTATTCTTCTAGATCTTTAACAAGTTTGGGGGAAAACATAGTATGTGGTTGTAACATATGTGATAGATGTCTATCTATAAAAAATAAATAAATCACTTGAGCTACCCATGAGTCAACATTGTAAGCTTTTGCCAAAGATATTACTTAAAATACAGGAAATATTTCACTGTGGAAAGTAATTGTGCATTACGACTACATTAATAGCCATACATAAAGGTGAATTCATATAATGAAAGATACTTCCCAGCAGAATTCACAGTAAATAAAAAATGGCCAGTTTTGGACCCAACGTGATCAGTTGCTTTATGTCTGTGGTTTTTTTCCCCCTCCAGGCTCTTAGAAACCCACAAAACTTCATATTATAACCCTAAAGTTTTGAAATTATCTGAAAAACGGGAAAAAAGATGGCCTGTCTTCCCCCCCCCCCCTTTAAAAATACAGCTATTTGTTAAGCACATACAGCATTCCCTGGAGACACTAGAAAACAACATTTGAAAATTTTCCCACTGAGATGTCATGGAGAATTCCTACCCTAAGCTAGAACATCATCCAGCCATTGAATCCGCACCAGGAGACTTCTGTGTCCAACAGAGTCGCACTGTGATATCTGGAAGTCATTCAAACAGATCCACTACCTAACATGCAGTCCCAGGTAACAGCATCATTAGGGACACACTGAAACACAGCGAGAAATTCAGGCACAGGCAGACAAGAGCGTTGCATCTGTTAGCTGGGACTGACTTTTTAAAGGCAGTTATCCTACAGGCTCTGTAATTTGGCTTAGAGGTTTTATAAACACAGCTTTTTCTGTTCTGAACTGCAAAGTATTTAAACTCATCATCTTTATCTCTTTAGTGTTCACTTTTTTCCCTTCTTGAAATACTAAATACGGCCATATTATCAACCAGAACTTTTCAGAAGTGGCTTGTGATTTAAGTACCCACCATAAAATACCGTCAAGGAGACGGAGTTCATGAATATCCACCTCTTACTGAAATTCTCATGCAGGCGTCCAAAAGCACTGCTCACTTTTTACTGACTTGGCTTCAGAAATCAGCCCTTCTTGCCTAATTCCATCTAGGTCCCTTTATGCATGCGCTACGCTGCGCTTTAAACGTAAATCATTTGCAAAAGGCTGAAATCAAAACCCTAATAAAACAGAAGGATCGCAAAATAAATATTACTCGTTAAAGCTAAATCAAAGAGGCTTTCTTTAAGGTTATTGTTAAACAAAACCAAAACCAAACAACTAAAAAAAAAGCCTTCTTAGAAGGCTACAAGGGCGATGAGATGGCAAAACACCCCCAAAGCTGGAGCTAAGGGACAAGCCATCATTGATAACACCACCTCGGGAACCATCAATCACGTATCAAAAGCGGGATTGCCTGGGAACGCTTACACTTAGCTAATAACTCGCCCGAACGCTTGGAAGGGCTTTTTTTACGAAGCAATTAAACACAGATCGAACATAAAACTCGGAGTTCGTTAACGGGCCGCTGGAGCCGCCGGGCTCTCCGGCGGGCGGAGGGGCCGCCCAGCCCGGCAGACCCCCTCGGCGGGGCGGCGTCGCGACGAATCTCTTGTTCCGTTCATCGGGCCAGGCC